>NC_046165.1:72594578-72674578 GCF_011064425.1 Rattus rattus
TCAACCAACCAGACCCCTCAGAGCTCCCAGAGACTAAATCACCAACCAAAGAGTACACATGGAGGGATCTATTGCTCCAGCCACATATGTAACAGAAGAAAGCATTGTCTGGCAGTAATAGGAGAAGTCCTTGGTCCTGTGAAAGCTCATTTCCCCAGTATAAGGGAATGCCAGCATGTTGAGGTGGAAATAGATGGGTGGGAGTAGGAGTATCTTCATAGAAGCAGGGAGAAGTGGGAAGGGACATGGAGGAATGGGTAAGGGGATAACATTGAAATGTAAATACATAAACTATCCAAGAAAAAAATAGACAAAGTAGATTATTAAATATACTCTTAAACCAAAAAAATTTTATAGCCTTAATCTTACATTGGTAGTGATTTTTATATTTTGATGCTGAATTAATGTGTATTTTTGTTACACTGGTACAGAATTTTGTATATTGATACAGGTTTAAGGCTTTTATTGGTATAAATCTTTGTTTATTGTTACAAAATTTAAGATTAACTTTGTTACAACATTATATATATAATATATAATATATGTGATTTCAATTCTTGTGTAGGTATTATGCATATGCAACTCATTTTAAAATACCAGGTTTAGTCCCAATCCTTTCAATGAATGTTATTGCAAACAGTTTAAAATAGTTAAGTAATATAAATTAATAGTCAGTGAAACTCATGTTTGTATTAGATACTAGTTTAGTAAATTACAATAGAATGTTTTCAAGGTTATTCAAATAGTAAATAGCTAAGAATAAACAGTGTTTGACAATTCAGACATGCTATAGATAGATAGATGGTCTTAAAAGCATCAGAGAGCCACAGAATATGGCATTTAAAATTATTTCATTATTAAAAGATCTTCTGATTATGAGACATGTGTGCTCCTGACAGTATCCCCATACTCTTCAAAGGAGATGATGAGCTTTGAAGGACCCCCCCCCCCAACTGGGAGATGGCTTCATTTGTGGCAAGCTAGCCACTGGACAAAGAAAATTCCCTAATTTCATCTGCAGAATGAAATTAATGAATAAATGCTCTTTAAAAAGAAGAAATAGACACAGGATAGTTGACTGCCAAGCTCTGCCAAGACAGGGTAAGCAAATCCTTCACAAAACGTCTGTCAGATATTCTGGGCTTCAAGGCTAAATATTGATGCTCCAATGTTATAGGGAATATTGATGACTGTCCAGATGGCCAGCTATCTCCGTCATTTCTATAGTTTTTGGAAGCTGTAATATTTTTATTCCTCAAGATTCTGATGGGATTAAAGACTAGATATTCATAGTCTTACTATAAACTTAAATTGTTTAGGATTTAAGATGTTCTAAGTCTAAGAAGATGCTTTTGGTTGACAATACAACTTAGGATAGAAAAAGATTTCGCTACAGAACTCTGAACTCACCACAACAGAATAGATGATAGAACATTTTAGGTTTCCAAATATAAATGGACTGGACATTATAATGAATAAATGTCTTCATAATAGTATTTAGTTTATATTTGAAAGAAGAGCATTTTATTTAATTAAAAAGTGGAATTGTAGAGAAAATATCATGTTTCTTGTGAGTTAAAAAGTCTATGGCCTATGGCTTAGGCAGGAGAGAGAAGTGGAACATCTGGGAGGAGAAAGAATTCTGTGATAGAGAGAGAGTTGGGAGAGTGACCTGGGAAGATGTGAGGAGCTGGATACATGGTAACTGAGTGCAAGTAACCAGTCACCTGACAAAATATAGGTTAAAATAATTGGGTTATTTTAGCTATGATCTAGTCAGAATAGAGCCTAGCTATGTGGCCAAGGTATTTGTAAACATATTTTGAGCCTGAGTCTTGTTTCTGGGAGCATGAAGCTAGATGGAGAATAAGACATAAACTCAACAGGTATTACCATGCAGCTCTGAATGGCTTGGGACTTTCCATATAGACCAAACTGACATCAAGCTCACATAGCTTCATGTACATTCTGAGTGCTAGGATTAATGACATGTGTCACCATATCTGGCTTAGATTTGATTTTTGTGAGACCAGTAGAACATAATTTTGTGTTTCTCTGTGTTAATGTGTCTCATTTTTACTAGAAGGGAAAGTTTTGTCCACTAAAATATCTCATTCTCAGAATTAGAGCTGTAGGTAAATCTAACACTCATTTTACTGCTTCTCAGAGGAAGAGTTCTTTTATTTTTATTTTTATTTTACTGGATGCCTTTATTTACATTTCAAATGTTATTTCATTTCCTGGTTTCCCGTCCATAAACCCCCTATCATATTCCCCCTCCTCTTTCTTCTATGAGGGTGTTCCCCTTCCCAACCACCCCGCCCTTTCTGCCTCCCTGCCCTAACATTACTATACACTGGGGAGTTCAGCCTTGGCAAGACCAAGGGTTTCTCCTCCCATTGGTGCCCAAGAAGGCCATAGAGGATGAATCTTTAACAAAGCAGACGTGGAAGTCTCCTAGAATTGTGTGCCATTTTCTATAGCACACAATTTCCTTTACTCTAGACAATCTGTAACAGTTAATACACAAAAAAGCAAATATACTAAATTACACATAAATCCCAAGAGTTGGAAGAAGAATGTCCTTCAGGGGAAATGAGGAAGCCCCTGAGACCACCTGGAGATGGAATGGGGGGGTGGTTGTAATAATTCCCGAGAGGAAGCATATACTTAAGAAAAGGTCACATGTGAAAAATCTCAAGAAAAGTCCTAGGGAACAAGTCTCTCAAGTCTCTTGAAGTAAAGTGAGATGAACACACAGATGTATCCAGTCCCTTTCCTATGTTTTTCTCACAGAACTGTTGAGGAGACGCCTGATGCTGAGGTAAGGAGAGGTTCTATTGTGCTCATTGCTTTCTCTAGTACAGTTCCACTATACTCCATTCCTTACATCCAGGACGGCTATCCTGTATCTAAGAGAAATAGATGAGTGGTCCAGATTTTAACCAGCTCAGGGAGATTATAGGGTGCCTTTTACTTAATAAATCTAATTATTTGGGTTTCTCAGGAAAGAGCTAAAGGAGGTGGGGAAGAACAGCTTAGTGTAAAAGTTCCAAATGTAGAACAAGCTCACACCCTTATTTCTAACATGCAAGACGTAAGAGCAGGTAGCTCACTGTGAAAGCAAGGTCAGTGTGCACAGCAAGTACTGAGACACTAGGGGCAGTGTAGGAAGACCCTTACTCAAAAGCAAGCAAGCAAGCAAGCAGGCAAGCAAGCAGGCAAGCAGGCAAGCAAGGAAGCGAGCATCCAACCAGACAAAGACCCCCAAATGTTCAAATGTAAATACAGGACAAATATTCATTGGGTGAGAAGAATTTGAAATCTACCTAAGCCACACTTGTGAAATGAACGGTGAGTATAGACAGTTACAGTAAAAAAAATATGTTATTATGTGACTATTAGAGCATCATTCAGAGCCATTCTCATTTCCTAGGAGTTGTCCAGTGGAATCTTCCCTTTCTCAGGCTACCTGGAAAGACAATATGCTGAGTGAGTGAGCATCCTGGGAAGAAGGATTTTTAATCACGCTATCCACTTGCACTGGTAGGTTTCATAATTGGTTTACTTCCTTCTACTGAAACAGAGTGTATAGAGAGGCTGATCCCCTAGGATTATAGATGAAAAATTGTTTTGCAAATTTCAAATGCATGAGACAGAACATGAAGTGGTGTAACTTCACTCTACTAACCTATACTTGAAAGTAACTTCAGGAAACCTAGCCACTGGGCTAGAGGTTAACCAGTTAGTTGTAATTTATACCTACTGGGAGAGAGATAATCAGTTTCTTCTAATAGAGTGACACTGGATATTTAAACCACTTCAGATAAGGCTTTATGTTCAGAAATTGTTGACCAAAATATAATGGACTCCACAGTATGGTTTTTTTTTGCTTTTATTTGGTAGAAATGTGAAGTTTTCTTTTTGATTGTGGTTTTATTTTTTTTTCTTGGTTCATTTTTGAGAAAAAACTAAAAGTTGGGTGGATATGGAGTATGGGAAGATCTGTAAGGACTTAGGAGAGAGGAGAATATGATCAAAATATATTTAAGTTTAAACCTTGTTTTAAACATATAATATAGTAAAAAGTAACTTCAGGACTGCTAGAAGATGGGATTATAGGACTTTGCTAAGCCAGTCTATTCCGTTCATATGAAAACTGATTCAGTTAAGCATTTTCTCTTTGACATTCTCTTACCTATCTACATTTTAAAAGATAATGTTTCTGTTGATAAATCTCTTACAGGGCATAGCAGTAGGAAGAATAAATTGCATTGTGTTGTCAGTTTTGCTATTATTCACATTAAACAGGCATGATCTTTTTATCAGAACGAAAATCGGGAAACTCAGATCTCATGATTCTAGTTGTTTGTTTAAAAATATGTATGCCCTTCATCTGTCATCTGTAGGTGAGAAAGAGATTGATTTATGTTTTATAAATAAATACCTGGAATTCATTTGCTTCAAGGGAGATGATAAAGCATGTCTTTTGCACTGACTAATGATTAGAAAGGTGGACATTGAAGCTTGGGAGTTAGACCTTTTCATATTTCCTCAACTATCATAAAAACAACGGATGGAGAGACTGCTCAGTGGTTAAGAGCAGTGGCAATTCTTTCAGAGGACCTGGTTTGAGTTCCAGCACCCATATCGTCTGTCGTAGGAATCCAATGCCTCCTTCTGTCCTCCCCAAGCCTCAGGCACACAGGTGGTACACAAACATACATGTAGGCAAAATGATCATACACATAAAATTAAACTACAACCACCACCACCACCACCACCACCACCACCACCACCACCACCACCACCACCACCACCACCACCACAACAACAACAACTAAACTAGTGCAAACAAGAGACTAAAAGTATTAAAGCCCAAATCTTTGTTCTCTGGGATCACAAATGATCCTCCCTTTGGGTCTGTGTGGCTTGCTACCTTGCAAACTTCTTTTTCTTACATTTCTAGTGACCTCAAATACCCAAAATAATAGATATAAAATTAATAAATCTCTCTCTATATATATGTACATATATATATGTATATATGTATATACATATATTATGATTCTTGTTAACTCTGTTTTAAAAGTCATTTTCTTAAAGGTGTATGTTTATTGCAAAGGAGAGGCAGGTATATGATTGCAGGTGCCTGTGGGTGCTAGAGGCACTGGATACCTCTCATACTAAAGTTACAGGTACTAATGGGCTACACAACTTGGGTGCTGAGAACTCAACTCAGACCTCTTACAAGAGCAGTATGTGCTCCTAACCATTGAAAAATGAAGCCTACAGACTCAAGGGGAAGAACCCTCAATCAGTAAATTTCTTAGATAGTGAAGGGTAAGAAATCCATACAGATGAGAGGGAGATACAAGGTGAAAAACTGTTTAAGCACCAGGGTCTAGGGGCTTTTATGTCATCAAAGATGAATGGTGGGGTGAAGAAGTAAAGACACAAGATGACTCTCTTCTGCCTGGCTCCAGACTTGGCAATGAATTGATGCATTTACTGAAAGGCCATAGACTCTATAAGCACTACAGCATAGAGGTTAGTGCTGGGGAATCATAATATAGGGATATTTATGTCTGGGTGGCCAGTGATCTTCACCATAGCTATCTCTAATTACCTAGATCCCTTTGGACTCCTCTCTCAGGAGGACTAAGAAGTAGAAAAGAAAGAGGATATATCACTGGCATAGAAACACACTCAATCTAAAATAAGATAAGATTGGTTCCATTTGATTTCAAAATATTCTTGTCTTTCTTTGTAGCCCTTCAGATATGTTGAAAGTAAGGGGCTTGGGGTTAAACTCATGTCTTTTTTCCCCCTCAGATATGTAGATACCATGAACACATCCGCAACATATGTAACTGAATTTGTTCTCTTGGGATTTCCTGGTTCCTGGAAGATACAAATTTTTCTCTTCGTGTTGTTTTTGGTGTTTTATGTCTTGACCTTGTTGGGAAATGGAGCCATCATCTGTGCAGTAATATGTGACTCACGACTACATACCCCCATGTACTTCTTCTTGGGAAATTTTGCCTTCCTTGAAATTTGGTATGTTTCCTCAACCACTCCTAACATGCTAGCCAACATTATGTCTAAGACCAAGGCCATCTCATTTTCAGGGTGCTTCCTGCAGTTTTATTTCTTCTTTTCCCTGGGTACAAGTGAATCTTTCCTTTTGGCTGTAATGGCTTATGATAGGTACCTGGCCATTTGCCGCCCATTACATTACCCTGTCGTCATGACTAGGAGGCTTTGTTGCATTCTGGTATCATCATGCTGGCTCATTGGATTCCTTGGATACCCAATCCCTGTCTTCTCCATTTCCCAACTTCCCTTTTGTGGTTCTAATATCATTGATCACTTCCTCTGTGACATGGACCCATTGATGGCTTTGTCCTGTGCCCCAGCTCCCATTACCAAACTTATTTTTTATGTCCAAAATTCCCTTTTCCTGTTTTTCACTATTACATACATTCTTCGGTCCTATATTTTGTTGCTCAGGGCTGTTTTTCAGGTTCCTTCTGCAGCTGGCCGGCGAAAGGCCTTCTCTACCTGTGGTTCCCATTTAGCTGTGGTGTCACTCTTCTATGGGACAGTAATGATAATGTACATGAGTCCTACATATGGCATTTCAACGTTGATGCAGAAGATCCTTACCCTTGTATACTCTGTAATGACTCCTCTCTTTAATCCTCTGATTTATAGCCTTCGTAATAAGGACATGAAACTTGCTCTGAGGAAAGTTCTGTTAGGAATGAGAATTGTCAAAAATATATGAGTCAAAGCTGTGGCATACTTACATGTTCTAATAAAGAATCCATTGTAGATGTGTCATGATGTATGAACTCATTCAGTTGTCTTTGCTGTTTACTGTATTTTTTCTTTTTTGAGGCAGGGTCTCATGTCATCTTGGCTAGTCTCAAACTCACTCTCTAGCCAAGGATAACCTTGCAGAGATCGGATTCCTTTTGCCTCCATATTCCAAGTACTAGGATTCCTGCTGTGTCCCACCATGCCAGACTTTGAAATTGTTTTCCACACCCAGTGATACTTTTCAAAGCCTAAATAAAATGTGATTCCTGTGTGAAGTGATCTCCTACTCTGGTACTCATGGATTCATTATACACCTCCTCTATCATTGTAACAAGACAATGAAGTCAACCTTGATTGTTCATAGATGTGTTTAATAGCATTTGCAAGATGTGAACTAAAAATAGCCTTCTGGTTCCAACACAGACATTTTATGTCCTAGCAATAAAAAAGATTTGATTCAGTTCAATTCTCAGAACTGGAAAAAGAGACCTGATTAAGAATCTAGATGAAAAGAAGAAAGAAGTGAATGTTTCGCACAACAATATGGACTGATATTCAGAGAACTTCTACTGGAACTACTTCAGTGGAAATTATGTACACCTTCTTCCAAGGACTTTCTAAAACCCTAAGCAGTCTAACATTAATAAAGAGGCAAATAGCATGAAAATCCCTGTTTAGCATGCTATCATGTAACAGTAAAAACCATACAAATGGTAGCAGGGTATGGGAGGCTGATGATGATCTAATACTATCATCTGGTTTTTCTTCTAGTTTTATTATTTTCATTTTTATTTTCCTTTTTTAGTATTTTGTTTATTGTTACATAACATTTTGATTATGGTTGCTGTCTCCCATCTCCTTCCAGATTATCTTTACCTCTCCACTATTTCAATTCTTTCTTCCTCACGTTCTTTCCAAGAGAAAGAGGAAAAAAAAACACTGAAGAATAATCAAATGAAAAGCACAAGAAACACACACACACACACACACACACACACACACACAAATACCCTCTTAAAACAAAATATGAAGCCATAACATGCAAGCAATAGAGCAGCAAGGAAAAAATGCCCAATAATGCACCATGAGACAGAGAACAAATAAAAACCAATCCCCCAAATGCACAAAACCAGAACACCAACCAAACAAACAAAAAAACCATATCTTTCTTTTTGTGTTGGCCACCTACTACTAAGCATGAGGCCTAGGTTAAGTTTATATACCCAGTGAGACTCTACTGTAGAAAACTTGTTTTTCCTTTGTAGGTAGTTTTCAATTGGAGATGGCTTATTGATTAGGGATGGGAGTGCCTGTCTACTTCTCCTCTCAGCACTGGAACTACATATGGCCTGAATCTATGCAGACCTTGTGCATACTGCCACAGTTTCTGTGCATTCACATGTATATCAGATCAGTTGTGGTATCTTGAAGACATTGTTTTCTTTTTGTTTTTTTCTTTTTCTTTTTTCTTTTTTTTCGGAGCTGGGGCCGAACCCAGGGTCTTGCACTTGCTAGGCAAGCGCTGTACCACTGAGCTAAATCCCCAACCCCTTGACATTGTTTTCTTAGTGTCATCTCTCATGGTTTGAATATACTCAGGGAGTGGCACTGTTTGGGGGTATGGCATTGTTGGAGTAGGTGTGTCACTATTGACTTGGGTTTTAATACCCTCATCCTAGCTGCCTGGAAGCCAGTCTTTTCCTGTTTGCCTTCAGATTAAGATGTAAAATTCTCAGTTCCATCTGCACCATGCTTGCTTGGATGCTGCCATGTTCCAGCCTTGATGATAATGGACTGAAACTATGAACCTGTAAGCCAGCTCCAATTAAATGTTGTTCTTTATAAGACTTGCTTTAGTATGTGTTCAGAGCAGTAAAACCCCAACTGAGACAGAAGTTGGTACCAGGGATTAGAATATTGGTGTGATAGGGCTGACCATGCTTTTGTTTGGAAGAATGTAGCTTTTGGGTCTTCGAATTTGGAAAGCAGTGGAATCCTTTAAATGGAGCTTAATGGGCTATCCTAGTAGGAGTATGGAAGACTTTGTTGCTAAGAATGATTTGAACTGGGTCCCGAGAAAAGGCGGGGCAGGCTGTTCTGGTTGTTGCCCTCAGGGAGAGCGGAAACCCACCCGGGTGGAGCGTTTTCAGGCCCGAGAACAGAGGTAAGACCAATTTTTCTGCTCCAAGTGACCTGCCCGGTAGACTCAGGACTCACAAAGGCAAAATTACTCTGGGACCGTCACTTCCGGTTTCTAGCTGGGTCCCGAACCTTGATGATCCCGGCCCAGAGCTCCCTGTTCCCAAACCGCGTGGGAGAGACAGCTCACCGACCAGATAGGTGGGTACTCCTGAAACTGCAGGGCAGAAGTGACTGCCAGTACTGCCCACCCCGCCCACATCCCTGGCCCAAGAGGAAACTATATAGGTCCTCTGAGAACAGGAAGATAGGGGCACTCAACACTGAGGTCCAGACACTGTCCAGATGTGAAGGGACCTGGTCAAACAGCTCCCTGCATCAAAATCCCGTGGGAAGGAGAGCTAGACCTTCAGAGGGGCAGACACGCATGTGAAACCAGAGGAGACTACACTTTGCCCACATTTCTGACGCTAGAGGAAAACGCCTAGCACCATCTGGGCACCCTGAGCACAGGCATCTGAGAAAAGGCGAGGCAAGCCTTTCTGGTTGCTGCCTTCATGGAGAGCTGAAATGAAATCCCCGAGGAGTGACGTCAAGGATGAGACCAGAGGTAAGACCAACTTTTCTGCCCCAAGTGACCTGCCTGGTGGACTCAGGACACACGCCCTCAGGAACAGCTGAAGACCAGTAGACAGGAAAGACTACACGCCTGAAAGCAGAACACTCTGTTTCCATAACTGGCTGAAAGAGAACAGGAAACAGGTCTACAGCACTCCTGACACACAGGCCTATAGGACAATCAAGCCACTGTCAGAAATAGCAGAAGAAGGTAACACCAGAGACAACCTGATGGCGAAAGGTAAGCATAGGAACAGAAGCAACAGAAACGAAGACTACATGGCATCATCAGAGCCCAATTCTCCCACCAAAGCAAACACTGAATATCCAAACACACCAGAAAAGCAAGATCTAAATTTTAAATCACATTTGATCATGGTGATGGAGGACTTCAAAAAAGACATGAAGAACTCCCTTAGAGAAACGCAGGAAAAAAAATAAACAAACAAATAGAAGCCTATAGAGAGGAATCACAAAAATCCCTGAAAGTATTCCAAGAAAAAACAATCAAACAGGTGAAGGAATTAAAAATGGAAATAGAAGCAATAAAGAAAGCACAAAGGGAGACAACCCTGGATATAGAAAAACCAAAGGAAGAGACAAGGAGCCGCAGATACAAACATCACCAACAGAATACAAGAGATAGAAGAGAGATTCTTAGGAGTAGAAAATTCCATAGAAATCATCGACACAACGGTCAAAGGTAATGTAGAACAGAAAAAGTTACTGGTCTAAAACATACCAGGACACAATGAGAAGATCAAACTTAAGGATAATAGGTATAGAAGAGAGTGAAGACTCCCAGCTCAAAGGACCAGTAAATATCTTCAACAAAATCATAGAAGAAAACTTCCCTAACCTAAAGAAAGAGATACCCATAAACATACAAGAAGCCTATAGAACTCCAAATAGATTGGACCAGAAAAGAAACTCCTCCCGTCACATAATAGTTAAAACACCAAATGCACAAAACAAACAAAGAATATTAAATGCGGTAAGCGAAAAAGGTCAAGTAACATTTAAAGTCAGACCTATAATCATTACACCAGACTTTTCACTAGAGACTATGAAAGAGAGAAGATCCAGGACAGATGTCATATAGACACTAAGAGAACACAAATGCCAGCCCAGGTTACTGTAAACTGCAAAACTCTCAATTAACATAGATGGAGAAACCAAGATATTCCATGACAAAACCAAATTTACACAATATCTTTCTACAAATCCAGCACTACAAAGGATAATAAATGGTAAAGCCCAACATAAGGAGGCAAACTACACCCTAGAAAAAGAAAGAAACTAATCATCTTGGCAACAAAACAAAGAGAAGAAAAGCACACAAACATAACTTCACATCCAAATATGAATATAACAGGAAGCAATAATCACTATTCCTTAATACCTCTCAACATCAATGGTCTCAACTCCCCAATAAAAAGACATAGATTAACAAACTGGATATGCAATGAGGACCTTGCATTCTGCTGCCTACAGGAAACACACCTCAGAGACAAAGACAGACACTACCTCAGAGTGAAAGGCTGGAAATCAACTTTCCAAGCAAATGGTCTGAAGAAGCAAGCTGGAGTAGCCATTCTAATATCGAATAAAATCAATTTTCAACTAAAAGTCATCAAAAAAGATAAGGAAGGACACTTCATATTCATCAAAGGAAAAAATCCACCAAGATGAACTCTCAATCCTAAATATCTATGCTCCAAATACAAGGGCACCTACATACATAAAAGAAACCTTACTAAAAGCTCAAAGCACACATTGCAACTCACACAATAATAGTAGGAGATTTCAACACCCCACTCTCATCAATGGACAGATGATGGAAACAGAAATTAAACAGAGACATAGACAGACTAAGAGAAGTCATGAACCAAATAAACTTAACAGATATTTATAGAATATTCTATCCTAAAACAAAAGGATATACCTTCTTCTCACCACCTCATGGTACTTTCTCCAAAATTGACCATATAATTGGTCATAAAACAGGCCTCAATAGATACAGAAAGATAGAAATAATCCCATGCATCCTACCAGATCACCATGGGCTAAAGCTGGTCTTCAACAACAATAAGGGAAGAACGCCCCCATATACAGAAGTTGAACAATGCTCTACTCAATGATAACCTGGTCAAGGAAGAAATAAAGAAAGAAATTAAAGACTTCTTAGAATTTAATGAATATGAAGGTACAACATACTCAAACTTATGGGACACAATGAAAGCTGTGCTAAGAGGAAATCTAAAAGCTCTGAGTGCCTGCAGAAAGAAACAGGAGAGAGCATATGTCACCAGCTTGACAGCACACCTAAAAGCTCTAGAACAAAAAGGAGCAAATACACCCAGGAGGAGTAGAAGGCAGGAAATAATCAAACTCAAAGCTGAAATCAACCAAGTAGAAACAAAAAGGACCATACAAAGAATCAACAGAACCAAAAGTTGGTTCCTTTAGAAAATCAACAAGATAGATAAACCCTTACCCAGACTAACAAGAGAATACAGAGTGTGTGTCCAAATTAACAAAATCAGAAATGAAAAGGGAGACATAACTACAGAATCATAGTAAATTCAAAAAAATCATCAGATCCTACTCCAAAAGCCTATACTCAACAAAACTTGAAAATCTGCAGGAAATGGACAATTTCCTAGACAGATATGAGGTACCAAAGTTAAATCAGGAACAGATAAACCAGTTAAACAACCCCATAACTCCTAACAAAATAGAAGCAGTCATTAAAGGTCTCCCAACCAAAAAGAGCCCATGTCCAGACAGGTTCAGTCCAGAATCGTATCAGACCTTCATAGAAGACCTCATACCAATACTATCCAAACTATTCCACAAAATTGAAACAGATAGAGTGCTACTGAATTCCTTCTATGAAGCCACAATTACTCTTATACCTAAACCACCCAAAGAACCAACAAAGAAAGAGAACTTCAGACCAATTTCCCTTATGAATATCAACCCAAAAATACTCAATAAAATTCTGGCAAACCGAATCCAAGAGCACATCAAAAAATATCATCCACCATGATCAAGTAGGCTTCATTCCAGGCATGCAGAGATGGTTTAATATAAGGAAAACCATCAACGTAATCCATTATATAAACAAACTGAAAGAAAAAAACCACATGATCATTTCATTAGATGCTGAGAAAGCATTTGACAAAGTTTAATACCCCTTCATGATAAAAGTCCTGGAAAGAATAGGAATTCAAGGCCCATACCTAAACATAGTAAAAGCCATATATAGCAAACCAGTTGCTAACATTAAACTAAATGGAGAGAAACTTGAAGCAATCCCACTAAAATCAGGGACTAGACAAGGCTGCCCACTCTCTCCCTACTTATTCAATATAGTTCGTGAAGTTCTAGCCAGAGCAATCAGACAACAAAAGGAGATCAAAGGGATACAGATCGGAAAAGAAGAAGTCAAAATATCACTATTTGCAGATGATATGATAGTATATTTAAGTGATCCCAAAAGTTCCACCAGAGAACTACTAAACCTGATAAACACCTTCGGCAAAGTGGCTGGGTATAAAATTAACTCAAATAAATCAGTAACCTTCCTCTCCACAAAAGAGAAAAAAGCCAAGAAAGAAGTCAGGGAAAGGACACCCTTCATAATAGACCCAAATAATATAAAGTACCTCGGTGTGACTTTAATCAAGCAAGTAAAAGATCTGTATGACAAGAACTTCAGGCCTCTGAAGAAAGAAATTGAAGAAGACCTCAGAAGGTGGAAAGATCTCCCATGCTCATGGATTGGCAGGATTAATATAGTAAAAATGCCTATTTTACCAAAAGCGATCTACAGATTCAATGCAATCCCCATCAAAATACCAATGCAATTCTTCAGAGAGTTAGACAGAAAAATTTGCAAATTCATCTGGAATGACAAAAAACCGAGGCTAGCTAAAACTATCCTCAACAATAGAAGGACTCCTGGGGGAACCACTATCCCTGAACTCAAGCAGTATTACAGAGCAATAGTGATAAAAACTGCACGGTATTGGTACAGAGACAGACTGATAGACCAATGGAACAGAATTGAAGACCCAGAAATGAACCCACACACCTATGGTCACTTGATTTTTGACAAAGGAGCCAAAACCAATGGAAAAAAGATAGCATTTTCAGCAATTGGTGCTGGTTCAACTGCAGGTCAGCATGTAGAAGAATGCAGGTCGATCCATGCTTATCACCCTGTACAAAGCTTAAGTCCAAGTGGATCAAGGACCTCCACATCAAATCAGATACACTCTAACTAATAGAAGAAAAAGTGGGGAAGAATCTCGAACACATGGGCACTGGAGAAAATTTCCTGAACAAAACACCAATGGCTTATGCTCTAAGATCAAGAATCAACAAATGGGATCTCATAAAACTGCAAAGCTTCTATAAGGCAAAGTACACTGTTGACAGGACCAAACGGCAAACAACAGATTGGGAAAAGATCTTTACCAATCCTACAACAGATAGAGGGCTTATATCCAAAATATACAAAGAACTCAGGAAGTTAGACCGCAGGGAGACAAATAACCCTATTAAAAATGTGGTTCAGAGCTAAACAAAAAATTCACGGTTGAGGAATGCTGAATGACTGAGAAACACCTAAAGAAGTGTTCAACATCTTTAGTCATAAGGGAAATGCAAATCAAAACAACCTGAGATTTCACCTCACACCAGTGAGAATGGCTAAGATCAAAAACTCAGGTTACAGCAAATGCTGGCGAGGATGTGGAGAAAGAGGAACACTCCTCCATTGCTTGTGGGACTGCAGATTGGTACAACCATTCTGGAAATTAGTCTGGAGGTTCCTCAGAAAATTGGACATTGAACTACCTGAGGACCCAGCTATACCTCTCTTGGACATATACCCACAAGATGCCCGAACATAGAAAAAAGACACGTGCTCCACTATGTTTATAGCAGCCTTATTTATAATAGCCAGAAGCTGGAAAGAACCCAGATGCCCTTCAACAGAGGAATGGATACAGAAAATGTGGTACATCTACACAATGGAATATTACTCAGCTTTAAAAAACAATGACTTAATGAAATTCATAGGCAAATTTTTGGAACTGGAAAATATCATCCTGAATGAGGTAACCCAATCACAGAAAAACACACATGGTATGCACTCATTGATAAGTGGCTATTAGCCCAAATGCTTGAATTACCCTAGATGCACAGAACACACGAAACTCAAGACGGATGATCAAAATGCGGATGTTTCACTCCTTCTTTAAAAGGGGAAGAAGAATACCCTTGGCAGGAACTAGGGAGGCAAAGATTAAAACAGACACAGAAGGAACACCCATTCAGGACCTGTCCCACATGTGGCCCATACATATACAGCCACCCAATTAGACAAGATGGATGAAGCAAAGAAGTGCATGCAGACAGGAGCCGGATGTAGATCTCTCCTGAGAGACACAGCCAGAATACACCAAATACAGAGGCGAATGCCAGCAGCAAACCACTGAACTGAGAATAGGACCCCTGTTGAAGGAATCAGAGAAAGAACTGGAAGAGCTTGAAGGGGCTCGAGACCCCATATGTACAACAATGCCAAGCAACCAGAGCTTCCAGGGACTAAGCCACTACCTAAAGACTATACATGGACTGACCCCGGACTCTGACCTCATAGGTAGCAATGAATATCCTAGTAAGAGCACCAGTGGAAGGGGAAGCCCTTGGTCCTGCTAAGACTGAACCCCCAGTGAACGTGATTGTTGGGGGGAGGGCGGTAATGGGGGAGGATGGGGAGGGGAACACCCATATAGAAGGGGAGGGGGGAGGGGGGTGTTGGCCTGGAAACCGGGAAAGGGAATAACATTCGAAATGTAAATAAGAAATACTCAAGTTAATAAAAAAAAAAAAAGACACATGCTCCACTATGTTCATAGCAGTCTATTTATAATATCCAGAAGCTGGAAAGAACCCAGATACCCTTCAACAGAGGAATGGATACAGAAAATGCGGTACATCTACACAATGGAATATTACTCAGCTATCAACAACAATGACTTGATGAAATTCAGAGGCAAATGGATGGAACTGGAAAATATCATCCTGAGTGAGGTAACCCAATCACAGAAAAACACACATGGTATGCACTCATTGATAAGTGGATATTACCCCAAATGCTAGAATTACCTTTGATGCAGAGAACACATGGAACTCAAGAAGAATGACCTAAATGCGAATGCTTTACTCCTTCTTTGAAACAGGAACAAGAATACACCTGGGAGGGAATACAGAGGCAAAGTTTAGCACAGAGGCTGAAGGAACACCCATTCAGAGCCTGCCCCACATGTGGCCCATACATATACAGCCATCATACTTGATAAGATGGATGAAGCAAAGAAGTGCAGGCTGACTGGAACCGGATGTAGATCTCTCTTGAGAGACACAGCCAGAATACAGCAAATACATAGGCGAATGCCAGCAGCAAACCACTGAACTGAGAATACGACCCCCACTGAAGGAATTAGAGAAAGGACTGGAAGAGCTTGAAGGGACTTTAGACCCCATATGAACAACAATGCCAACCAACCAGATCTTCCAGGGACTAAGCCGCTACCCAAAGACTATACATGGGCTGATCCTTGGCTCCACCTGCATAGGTAACAATGAATATCCTAGTAAGAGCACCAGTGGAAGAAGAAGCCCTTGGTCCTGCCAAGACTGAATCCCCAGGGAATGGGATTGTTGGGGGGAGGTCGGTTATGGGAGGAGGATGGGGAGGAGAACACCCACATAGAAGGGGAGATGAAGGGCTTAGGGGGATGTTCGCCTGGAAACCGGGAAAGGGAATAACAATTGAAATGTAAATAAGAAATATTCTATTTAATGAAGGTGGAGAAAAAAAAGACTCAATGGAAAAAAAAAGAATGATTTGAACTTTGTAGACCTGGCTCAAGAGGTTTCAATGCAGAAGAGTTTTAGTATGTGGGGCAGAGTCTATTTTTATGGTACTTTGCTAAAGAGTGTGGCTGCTTTTTGCCATTTTCCAAAGAGTCTGCCTGAGGACAAGGTGAAGAGATATTGAATAATTGCTTTGAAAAAGGAAGTCTCAAAATATTCTGGCATAAATTCTGCTGTGTTTACTAACATTCATTGTTATGAAGGGTGTTTTAATGAAAAGGAGCAAGGGAAAATACAAAATACATGGTTCAAGTATTAAATGGCATCAGGAAGTAGAATGGAGATGAATCCTATGTTCTAGGAGTTAACAGATTAAGGGAGTGGGATTTAGGGATAAGATCTCTCCCAGCTAAGTTTAGGTCCAGGCACCATGGAACACAGCTTTAGTCCCATGAGACAAAGCCAAGTAGATCTCTGAGATCAAGGCCAGCCCAGGACAGAGCAAGTTCTTAGTGAATGAAATCTTATACTGAGGCATGGTGGTACACACCTGTAATCTCAGGACACAAAGCCATGTGGATCTCTGAGTACAAGGTCAATCTACAGAGCAAGTTCAAAGATAGCAAGTTTATGAAGTGAGGGAGTTGGAAAACAGAAAGCTGGTAACAGAATAAGGGGGTTCCATGTTTGAATACACAGAAGCAGCAGAACTTGGCAGCTTTAGCCATATGGCTCTGGCTTTAGAGTCAAGAAGAGAAAGGACGACTGGGACAATTGATGCTGGTTAGCTGGAGCTAAGAGACTAGCAGTGATTAAGAAGAGGCCAGCATTCTAAGGTGAAATCTGGGAAGTGTTTTCTGAGTTCACAAAGAAGCTGTGTTCTAGAGATAGCCAAGTTTGTACCTCATACTGCACCTGGACTTGGTAATGTGTAAGAATCACCAAGATGGTACTAGTTTTGAAGTTATGAAGGGATCATGGAGAGCAGCTGAGGCTTCGCACTGTGAGAGGCCATGGAAGGCCATTGGTGATGGTGTAGCCTCAGTTACAGTTGATGGCCTAGGATGAGGGGGTCATGCAAAGAAGTCAAGTCTTGGCACCATGCAGAAAGCCTATTAGAGGGTCTTGATGAAGCCTAGTTGCAGTTGAAGACTCCCAGCATATTGGTGATGCCAGTAACATGAGATTATTACCCAGAAAAAATAGCAACAGCAATAGAGTAGAGTCAACAAGAGCCTATGGTGCTACCGAGGGCAGAGCTGAGGAAGTAATGCCCTTTGGGTAAACCCAGAAGATCATTTGTGGACCCCAGACACTGGAACAAGAAGTGTTGTGTCCCATTCTCAAGCGCTAAGGATAACCAGGAGCCGACACAAGTGCAATCACATCAGCTCCTCTTTAATACAAACTCGAGTTTGGGCTTTCTCACTGCTGACCTATACCACAGTTTGGTGGAACAGCCCTGAATTCTCATTGGAACAGTTTTCCCATAAAGAAAATGGGAACAAGTGAGGGGGTATCCATTCTGGAAAGCATCTAATTGCATGACTATTGTAAGATGACTGGTGGGTGTTCTGAATCAAGATTGTATACAATCACAAATGTTCTGAAAGTACGTCTGAACCAATCAGATTAATCTTTGATTATCTGTTGCTATGAAGTAGCCAGGGAGGAAGTCTGGCCAAAAAGAAGCCATAGGGTTTTTCCTGGTACTAGGGTGCAGCTTGGGTTCAGCTGTGAGTCAAGTGGATTCGGCTTTCTTTTCTCTTCTTTTTCTTTTAAGATGGAGGCCGGTTCTAAGATAGAGTAGGTTTGGCCTCTCAGAAGTTGTGAAGCTGGAGTTGACTTGGAGACCCCAACATGTTAAAGATTCCAGAACTGCCAAGGAAAGCTGCTGACAGGGAGTGGAACGAGCCCAGGAGAAAGAAGGTTGTTGCAGAGATGAAAAAGGAGTTGGCGATCTGAAGACTTGCATGATATTAAGCCTAGAGATACAGAGTTTGGAGTTTGCCCAGTTGGGTTTTCTATCTTGCTTTAGGGATTACATTTAAGTGATTGGATAAATTTCTGAATAATCCTTGAACTTTGGACTTTTAACATTGTTGAGATTGCTATAGACTAAGGGGACTTTGGAAGTTGGACTAAGTGGACTTCTCTATTATGCTATGGCTAGGTATGGCCCCAATAGATTTATATGTTTGAACAAGCTGATGGGTCCAGAGAGTGGAATGTGATGTTGAATATGCTTAGCCCAGGGAGTGGCACTATTTGGAGGCATGGTCTGTTTGGATTGGGTGTGGCCTTGGGAAGCAGGTGTGTCATTTTCGGTGTGGGCTTTTCCATCCTCATCCTAGCTTCCTGGAAAAGAGTCTTCTGTTTCCCTCATATGAAGACTTATAACTCGAGCTTCACCTGCACCATGCCCACCTGGATGATGCCATAGTCCTGCCTTCATGATAATGGACCGAACCTCTAAACCTGTAAGCAGCTCCAATTAAGTGTTGTTCTTTATAAGACTTGCCTTGGTCATGGTATCTGTTCACAGCAGTAAAACCCTAACTGAGACACTGTCTGTTTCTTATAGTCCCTTCTATCTCTTACAATCTTCTTGCCTCCTATCAGCATAGTTTCCTGAGTTCCCAGGGGAGGGATTTGATGAGGACTTACCAGTACCTTATGTCTGAGCACTTGTTTGTGAGGTTGTGTACCTGTTTGGGACAGATTAAGGTGCGTTGGTATTTTGCAGAATTTGTGTCACTGGAGTATTTATGGTTTTGAGGTTTTGAAAGGCTTATCCCATTCCTAGCATTCCTTTATGTTTCCTATTTATAGGTTGAGATGTAAGCTCTTAGTTATTGTGGTTTGAATATACTTGGTCCATGGGAAATGGCAATATTAGGAGGTGTGACTATACTGTAGGAGGTGTGACCTTGTTAGAGGAAGTATCTGTGTGGGTTGGACTTTGAGGCTCCTCCCAATGTGGAAGAGTCTCCTCCTGGCTGCTTGTGGAAGTCACTCTCCTTCTGCCTGCCTTTGAATGAAGATGTAGAACTCTCAGTTGCTTCTTCAGCACCATGTCTGCCTGCATACAGCCATGCTTTTCACCAAGATGACAATGGACTGATCCTCTGAAACTGTAAGCCAACTCCAATTAAGTGTTTGCCTTTGAAAGAGTTTCCTTAGACATAGTGTCTCCTTGCAGCAAGGAAATCCTAAGTAAGACAGCTGTTCCTGCAAACATACATTAGCAGTGTCCACACAGACTCTAACTCCGTGGAACCCTAAGACAAATTAAACACTTATTTTATATGTTGCCATTATCATGGCATTTTTTCTCAGCAATAGAAAAGTAAATAATAAAACAGCCTAATAAATATGAAAATTTAATCATTCTTTTTATTCTGTTTAATCTTAATAAAATAGGACTACATTCAGTTAGGAGAAGGTCACATGTGAAAAATCTCAGCAAAAGTCCTAGGGAACGAGTCTCTCGAGTCTCCTGATGTGAAGTGAGGTTCACATAGAGATGCATCCATTCCCCTTTCTAAGTTTTTCTCACAGAGCCATTCAGGAGATGCCTGATGCTTAGGTAAGTTGAGGCTCTACTGTGCTCATTGCTTTCTCTAGTACAGTTTCACTGTACTCCATTCCTTACATCCAGGACAGATTCCTGCATCTAAGAGAAGTAGATGAGTGGTCCAGATTTTAACCAGCTCAGGGAGATTATAGGGTGCCTTTTATTTAATAAATCTAATTATTTGTGTTTCTCTGGAAAGAGCTAAAGGAGGTGGAGAAGGACATCTTAGTGTAAAGGTTCCAAATGTGGAACCAGCACACACCCTTAATTCCAACATGCAAGACATAAGAGCAGGCAGCTAGCTCACTGTGAAAGCAAGGTCAGTGTGCATAGCATGTTCTGGGCCAAAAGAGGCTGTGTAGGAAGACCCTGACCCAAAAGTAGGTAACTAACTAGCTAGCTAGCTAACCAACTAACTAACTAACTAACTAACTAACTAACTGACTAAGTATGTAAGCAAGCAAGCAAGCAAGCAACTGTTCAACCAACCAGAGAAAGCCCCCAAACTTTCAACCATGAATACAGGGGAAATATTTTTTGAAGAAAATTTGAACTCTCCCTGAGCTACAGTTGTAAAATGAACCGTGAGTACAGACAATTATAGTATAAAATGTTATTGTTGTGATTATTAGAGCATCAGTTAGAAACCATCTCATTTTCTAGGAATTGTCCAGTGGAATATTCCTTTTCTCAGGCTACCTAGAAAGACAATGTACTGAGTGAGAATCCTGGGAAGAAGGGTTTTATTTAATAATTGATTTACTTCCTTCTACTGGATCAGAATGTATAAAAAAGCCGATCCTCCATGATTATAGATTATTATACAAATTCCAAATGCAGGCGAAACAGCATGAAGTGGTAGAAATTTCGTTGTAGTAACCTATACTTTAAAGTAACTTCAGGAAACCTAGCAACTGGGATAGAAGTTAATTACTGAGTTGTCATTTATACCTTTCTGGAGAGTGATAATTAGTTTCCACTAATAGAGGACATTGGATATTTAAAATGCTTCAAATCAGGCTTGATGTTCAGGAAGAGTTGACCAACATATAATGGACTACACAGTATTTTTATTTGCTTTTATTTGGTAAGAATTTGAAGTTTTCTTGTTCAGTGTGGCTTTATTTTGGTTTTGAGATTTTTTTTTCTTTTAAGTATTTGGTGTTTGATTTTGAGAAAGAACTAAAAGTTGGGGGATAAGGAATGCGGGGTATCTGGAACGACTTGGGAGAGAGGAAGAATATGATCAACATATCTTTAAAGTTTAAACAAAAATATAATATAATAAAATAGTAACTGTAGAACTTTGAGCACATGGGAGGATGAGATTTTGCTGAGCCAGCCTATTCCATTCATATGAAAACTGATCTCTCATCCTCGTCAAGCATTCTTTCTTTGACATTCTACTACCTATCTACATTTCCCCCCCAACAGCTTCCAGAGAAAAAGTAATGTTGATAAATCTCTTATAGGGCATGGTAGTAGGAAAAATAAATTACGGAGTGTTGTCAGTGCATTATGCAAGGGGAGAGGGAGGTGTGTGAGGGCAGGTGCCTGTGGATGCTAGAGGCACCAGGCACCTCTGGAACTATAGTTACAGGTACTTGTGAGTCTCATAACTTGTGTGCTGTGACATGAACTCAGGTTTCTACAAGAGCAGTGTGTGCTCCAAACCACGGAGTGCCTCCCAGGTCTCCTTAAGCCCTTTTGTTATATCATTTAAATACTAACTTATTCTGAAACTACTGCTGCATAAATATGTAGAGGTGCCCATTTTGTCTGTTCAATTATTACGTACATATTTGCCATTGATACATAATTTGCTGTCTAAATATTTGAAAGTGGCCTTTTACGTTCCCCAGAAAAATTAATTCCACCAGATAAAATGGGAGAAAATATGCCTGTCTTTCATCCGAGGCCCCTTTAAAATTTACCTGCATTTTCTTCATCCTTAAAGTTCACCATGGAGTGGCTGAAAAACAGTGCTCTTCCAAAAGTCCCAGGTTTTACCCACCTCTGATCATTGTAGCCAGGACCTTCATAAACCCAGGTACGAACATAAATATATAAATAATTAAGAATGAAAACAAGCTTTTGCCCTTGCTTCTCTGCTGTCTTTCCTACTATCCTTGTCCCTTCTCTCCCCATCTGCCCCCGATTCCCTCCATGTGCTCATGGTCGTCCTTTTCTCTCCTCTACACCTCTTCTTTCATTAAACCTCTCCACGTGGAAAAAAAAAGAATAAAAATATATCTTAAAAAGAGAAAAATAGAAGATTCTCAATTTTTTGTATTTCATCTGGGCGGGACTGTGCATATTATATCGAATGCATAAGAACATATATAAAAAAAAATTTTTTTAGTATGCTAGCCAGACAGCTAGCATGGTATAAGAAATCTTTAGGAGAGAGGGCAGTGACAGATTCAGAAGTAATAACAGTAATGTCTATAGCATGGAACAGTGCGTTGGGATGAAGGATTCTCTGCTTTTCAACAGTACTTTGATTATTCCAGTGAGTTTCTTTGTATAATAAGCTCCTGGCATATAATTTGTTCTTTGTGAAGAAAGGCAGGGAAGAGTGGCCAGAGCTGCTGTGCATGTAATTTCCGGACATACTATTTATGCTATGTAAATAAGTGATAGGGAAATAAGGGTAGTGCTGGATGATGAAAGTTCAGTCCTTGTCAAAGGCTTCAGCCACTGGGCACCAAACTTCAGTTATGCGGTATCAAGTTTGTTCCTGAATTCCACAGCAAACAGTTTGAGATTTCTGAACCAGCCTTGTGAAAATACCATAATGGGGACTAGCTTGCTTTTCTGTGTGTTAAAGAGAGGTTAGAGTAGCAGTTGTAGTCATGAAGACTTCCTTCTGATCCCAGAGAAGCAGAGTTGGAAGTAGCTGGGTTATGAAATGGCATCTGAAGAAGGTCAGTGGTTTGTGAGGAAGCATCACGGATATTGTAGAGGCTGGAGGAGAGAACACAGACTGGCAAGCTAAAGGAGGCTTTTTTTTTTCCGGAGCTGGGGACCGAACCCAGGGCTTTGCGGTTGCTAGGCAAGCACTCTACCACTGAGCTAAATCCCCAACCCCTAAAGGAGGCTTTTACAAATGGCATATTTAGCTATATAATGGAGATTGAACCCTAGTTTCAGAGTTTTGGGAATTAAAATAAGGGAGATGGCTCAGTGGGCAGAAGGACTTACTGCCCTTACAGTGGACCTAGGTTCATTTTCCAGCACCCATATAGTGGTTTACAACCATCTGTAACTCCAGTTACAGGGGACCTTCTTTTGACCTTCTGCACACACACATGGTGCACATACATACATGCAGGTGAAACACTAATACATGAGGGGCGTGGAGACATCTTTATAGACAATCTATTTGGATCTGGGTCCTGGTATAATACCTTCAGTCATCCACCAAGATGTAGTATTAGCCAGGATTTGTCAGTCTTGAGCATCATTCCCAACTGGAGAGGAATTGGAAAGAGAATCATGTGCAGGAGGTCCACAATTGATCACAGGTAGCCATGAAGATCCGTAAGATCCGTCTTAGGCCAGCTGCTTCACAAGTTGCTTTTAAGTGACAGCTGTGCCCATGAAGCATTTGAGCAATGCCACGAAAATTTATGAGGATAGAGGAGAAGGAGCTGATTACATAGTTTTTGGTGTGGGTTTGTAGAATAATAAGTGAGTAGCATAAATTGTTAGCACATTTATGACCTCAGAATTGTGTCTCACTAAGAAAAATGAAGTTTACAGACTCAAGATGAAGATCACTCAACCAGTAAATTTCTTAGATAGTGAAAGGTAAGAAACCCATACAGATGAGAGGGAGATATAAGGTGAAAAACTGTTCAAGCACCAGGACCTAGGGTCATCAAAGATGAATGGTGGGGTGAAGAAGTAAAGATACAAGATGACTCTCTTCTGCCTGGCTCTAGGCTTTGCAATAGACTGATGCATTTACTGAAAGCCATAGACTCTATAAGCACTACAGCATAGAATTTAGTGCTGGGGAATAGTAATGTAGGGCTATTTGGGGCAATTTGTGTATATATGGTCAGTGATCTTCACCATAGCTATCTCTAATTAGCTAGATCCCTTTGGACTTCTGTCTTAGGAGGACCAAGATGTAGGAAAGAAAGAGGTTTTATCACTGGTATAGAAATACACTCAATCCAAAATAAGAAAGGATTCATTCCATCTGCTTTCAAAATATTCTTGTCTTTCTTTGTAGAACTTATGTTTGGTATTCATAAAGACCTACAGTTGTATTGAAAGTAAGGGAATTGGGGTTAAACTCATGTCTTTTTTACCCCTCAGATACGTAGATACCATGAACACATCAGCAACACATGTAACTGAATTTGTTCTCTTGGGATTTCCTGGTTCCTGGAAGATACAAATTTTTCTCTTCGTGTTGTTTTTGGTGTTTTATGTCTTGACCTTGTTGGGAAATGGAGCCATCATCTGTGCAGTAAGATGTGACTCACGTCTACATACCCCCATGTACTTCTTCCTGGGAAATTTTGCCTTTCTTGAAATCTGGTATGTTTCCTCAACTGCTCCTAACATGCTAGCCAACATTCTGTCTAAGACCAAGGCCATCTCATTTTCAAGGTGTTTCCTGCAGTTCTATTTCTTCTTTTCACTGGGAACAACTGAATGTTTCTTCCTGACAATAATGGCTTATGATAGGTACCTGGCCATTTGCCGCCCATTACATTACCCTGTCATCATGACTAGGAGACGTTGTTGCATTCTGGTATCATCATGCTGGCTCATTGGATTCCTTGGCTACCCAATCCCTGTCTTCTCCATCTCTCAACTTCCATTCTGTGGTCCTAATATCATTGATCACTTCCTCTGTGACATGGACCAGTTGATGGCTTTGTCCTGTGCCCCAGCTCCTATTAAGAAACTTGTTTTTTATATCCAAAATTCCTTTTTCCTGATTTTCACTATTGCATACATTCTTCGGTCGTATATTTTGTTGCTCAGGGCTGTTTTTCAGGTTCCTTCTGCAGCTGGCAGGCGAAAGGCCTTCTCTACTTGTGGTTCCCATTTAGCTGTGGTGTCACTCTTCTATGGGACAGTAATGATAATGTACATGAGTCCTGCATATGGCATTTCAACGTTGATGCAGAAGATTCTTACACTTGTATATACTGTAATGACTCTTCTCTTTAATCCTCTGATTTATAGCCTTCGTAACAAGGACATGAAACTTGCTCTGTGGAAAGTTCTGTTAGGAATGAGAATTGTCATAAATTTGTGAGTCATACTTACATGTTCTAATAAAGAAACCACTGGAGATGTGTCAACTCATTCAGTTGTCTTTGCGTTTTGCTTTTTTTTTTTTTCTTTTGAGTCATGGTCTCATGTAGCCTTGTCTGGCCTCAAACTCACTCTCTAGCCATGGGTAACCTTGCAGACATCTGATTCCTATGCCTCCATATTCCAAGTAATAGGACTCCTGCTTTGTCTCACCATGCCAGGCTTTGAGCCTGTTTTCCACACTCAGTGATATTTTTCAAAGCCTAAATAAAATATGATTCCTATGTGAGGTGATCGCCTGCTCTGGAACCCATGGATTCATTATATACCTCCTCCATCATTGTAACAAGACAATGAAGTCAACCTTGATTGTTCATAGATGTGTTTAGATTAGCATTTGCAAGATGTGAACTAAAAATAGCCTTCTGGTTCCAATGCAGACATTATATGCCTGGGAAATAAAAAAGATTCGATTCAGTTCAATTCCCAGAACTAGAGAAAAAGACATGATTTACAATGTAGACCAAAAGAAGAAAGCATTGAAGGCTGTGTACAAGATTATGGATTCTCTTCAGAGAACCACTAGAACCATTTCCATGTCTGGGATGGACTCAGTTGCATTGTGGCTTACCATAAGTCTGATGACCTGATTTTAATCCATAGGTCCCATGCAGGGGTGTGGATAAACCTACTCCTACATGTCCTTTCTCTTCTAACTATGTGCAGTGACATATACTTCTCCAACACAATTAATTAGAAGATATAATTTAAAAATACATTTCAAATATAAATTGTATACTTATTAACACCTTAAAAAGAAGTTTCTAAAAACTCTAAGGAGTCTGACATTTCTATAGAGGCAAATGGCATGAAAACGTGCCATTAGCATGCTATCATGCCATACAGAAAGGTTGTTGAAAAAGGTAGCAGGGAACCAGAAGATGATCTAATAGTATCATCTGGATTTTAATCTATTTTTATTATTTTCATTTTTCTTTTACTTTTTATTACTTCATTTATAGTTACATAATATATGTTATCATGGTTTCCCCTATCTTCTCCCAGATCATCTTTACTTCCCACTGCTTCAACTCAGTGCCTCTTTCCCATTTTCTTTAGAAAACAAACAAGAAAAGAAAAAGACCAAAAAATACTCAAAAGCAAAAAGCACGAGAAACAGCTCCAGACTCCTTAAATTCAGAAATATAAAACCAGAATACACAAGTAAGAGCCCAGCAAGATAAGAATGCCCAAATAAACCAACTGAGACATAAAACTGTAGCGGTGAATTAGTTAAACCACTTTGGCTCTTGGTGGGCTACACCCACCCAAGAGCTCTCTGGATTCAAGAATGAAGGCACACACACCAGCTAATTTTGATACATCTTGGCTTGCTCAATAATTGGGCACTTCAAAATTTCCCAGTGACTAGCAAACACTTCCGTCTGGTATTCCTGAGTTAACAGCTTTTAAAACTCTATATTTTTAGCTGTTACCCCAGACCCAAGATTCTTACATGCTGGCAGGACTTTAAATTTCATCTTTCTGCTTCCTGTCGTGGTGATTGTCTGTCTTTCCCTCTCACTCAGTCCCTTGCCCTCACAATCTCAAAGTCCTGTCCTGTATCTCTGACTACCCATTGGCTATATGGCAAGTCTTTATTATCAACTGAAACCAGCTGGGGAAAGGGACCCTTAGGGCTGGAAGTATGACTTTTGGGAGCCTACATAAGACAAAACATTAGAACCCATCATTTCCAACATCTCACCCTTTCTGTCCAAATTAATAAAAGGCCCATTTCTCAGATACAACTTGAATAAACCATAACAATAACGTAAATTACAAAGTATGACATACAGTTAACCTCCAGTTTATCATATTTGTCAGTTAGATTAAGTACTCTACTATTTATCCTGACTTAAAGAGTTTACAGTTATATATCTGAATCATGTTCTGACTTTAATTTGTATTACTCTCAGAAAACTATTCCTTCTATATCATCTTCCTCAATGTTAAATAACTCAAGTTTGATAATGAGAATATAATTAGTTTCCAACCCTGTCAGAAATCTGGGAACAATTAAATATTACCTGAAGATACAGGGAGCACAAAACATAGCTTCCAATATTTAACCAATTTGTAGAGACAGCTGACTACCTGGACATTTCCTCATTCCTCAGAATGTTGGAGCTTGTCTTCAGCCTTTTGGCCTGGAACCATCTGACTGACCTTGGAAGGAAACAGGAACTATGAAGGACTTGCTTACTCTGTCTTGGCAAACCTAAGGTGTATGTCCTTTCTTGGACAGTATTTTCTGTCTGTCGATGAATAGGGTAAGTTTTGCCCAGTGACTATTTTGCCATAACTGGAGCGAATACATATGGAGGTTTTGATGCTTTGAACCAACAAGGAGGTACTGTCAAGAGCACATATGTCTCTAGTCAAGTGATATTCAATAATTAATTCATATTAAATGTCATATTCTGTGGATTTATCATGTTTTTGAAGACTATCTAGTTATATAAAGTATATCTGAATTGTTGAAACTTGACTACTCTTAGCTGTTTTTATTTGAATATTGTAGAAAGCCCTTAAGTATAATTAGATCAGAATCTGATATGACCATGAGTTTATTAACTGGTCCTTAATTTTTTTACTTAATCATCCTAAACAGTTTGTAATAGCAGTTATTAGAAGGACTGGGTCTAAGCCTTGTATACTCAAATAAGTTACATAGGCACAATGCCTATCTAAGAGTAACATTACTAATTTCAAATTTTGTATCAATATAAGAAACTTACATAAATGAGAACCTTAAATCTGTATCAATCTATAAATTCTGTATCAATGAAAAATTATAACTTAAATTTGATTTCTACCAATGTAAGATTGTGATTATATAATGCGTTGCTTAAGAATAAATTTAGTAATCCATCCCAGTGATTTCCTTCTTGTTCAAAATTATGACTATTTCCAAATTATCCCTTAAAATGAAAACCTATCTATAATTTGTAAAGTAACCATAACTAGACACCAAACCCAAGGAATCATGATGACAGCTCTTGACAACTTTTTTCTGCTGAATAGGGTCCATGAGATATTCTTTAAAATGGTAGGACAATTGGAAAAATTGGTTAGATTTAAGAAAGCTAGCTTTAGCATCTGTTATCCAGTCTCTGTATGCTTAGAAGGCTCAGGATATGACTGAGGTTCTGATTGGATTGTCTGAGAGGTTGGATTAAGCGAGGTCATCTGGAATCATCAGTTATTCCTGTATTCCTGAAGCTGTTTTGGAAGCAATTCTCTGGAAACAGCTTTAGGAGGTAGGGTGCTGGAATAGCAGGTCATTATAGCATTCCAACAATGAATCTTGCCAAAGCTGTACATTCTGTAACATATGAATCACATAACCAAAATTTTCGTAATATTAAGATATTAGATGGATTGTGCAAGGTGCCCAGATCATTTAAAGAAGAATTTTGTTCCTCCTTTGAGTAGGTGAAAGACAACTGTCTTTTTATGATTTAATTAGATCAATAATTAATTGTAATAAATCTTCATTTGTGCCATATAAAGGAGGGCATGAATAATATTAAGGATTTCATAACCAACAAGATTGTTTAAGTTTATCTGAAGTTTTGGCTAGAAACATTTTTATGTCTAAGCCAATTATTGTGCTGCTCCCATGTTGAGGAATCAGCAGATTAAATTACCTGTTCTGTTTGATTTTCTTGAATTTTTCTTTTCTGTAGCCAAGAACTTCAGGGGGTCTTCCCCTGTCATTCTGAGCCATATCATTCTGGAAGGGGTCCAAAGCCTTTTCTTCTTTCCTGTCAAGACAAATATAGAGCTGTCTCCCAAAATTGCATGTCCTTGGTGCAGTAACCAGATGTCATTAAAGGTATAATATAAATTAAATAGCTCCATCTCTCTCCCAGAAATTTTCTTATTGGATTTTTTTACATTTCAAATGTTATCCCCTTTGCCAGTTTCCCATTCATAAATCCCCTATCCCATTCCCCTTCCCTCTTCTTTTTTTTTTTTTTTTTTTTTTTTTTTTTTTATTATTATTAACTTGAGTATTTCTTATATACATTTGAGTGTTATTCCCTTTCCGGTTCCCTTCCCTCTTCTTCTATGAGGGTGTGTCCCTGTAACCACACATCCCTTCCCCCTTGACATTCCCCTACACTGGAGGGTCCAGCCTTGGCTGGACCAAGGACTTTTCCTCCCATTGGTGCCCACAAGGCCATCCTCTGCTACATATGCAGCTGGAGCCATGGGCCTGCTCACATGTAGTCTTTGGGTAGTGGTTTAGTCCCTGAGAAATCTGGTTGCTTGGTACTGTGGTTCTTGTGGAGTTGCAAGCCCCTTTGGCTCCTTCAATCCTTTCTTTAACTCCTCCATTGGGGACCCCATTCTCAGTTTAATGGTTGGCTGCAAGCATTCACCTCTGTGTTTGTCATGCTTTGGCAAAGCCTCTCAGGAGACAGCTATATCAGGCTCCTGTCAGCATGCAATTCTTGGTATCAGCAATATTGTTTGAGTTTGGTGGCTGTATGTATATGGGCTGGATCCCCAGGTTGGGCAGGCTCTGAATGGCCATTTCTTTTAGTCTCTGCTCCAAACTTTGTCTTCATATCTCCTCCCATGAATATTTTTGTTCTCCCTTGAAGAAGGACTGAAGCATCTGTACTTTGGTCATCCTTCTTCCTGAGCTCCATGTGGTCTGTGGATTGTATCTTGAGTAATTTGAGGTTTTGGGCTATATCCACTTATCAGTGGGTGCATACAATGTGTGGTTTTTTTTTGTGACTGGGTTACCTCACTCAGGATGATATTTTCTAGTTCCATCCATTTGCTTATGAATTTCATGAAGCCATTGTTTTTAATAGCCGAGTAGTAATCCATTGTGTAATCCATGCACCACATTTTCTGTTAGTGCAAGGACTGTAGGAGCTGAAGGGGTTTGCAGCCTCATAGGAAGAACAACAATATCAACTAACCAGAACCCACCCTCTCCCAAAGCTCCCAGGGACTAAACCACCAACCAAAGAATACACAGGGATACCCATGGTTCCAGCTGGATATGTAGCACAGGATGGCCTTACCTAACATCACTGGAGGGAAGCCCCTTGGTCCTGTGGAGGTTTGATGACCCAGGACAGGAATGGGTGGGTGGGAGGGTGGGAGCACACTCACAGGTGAGAGGTGAGGGAGGAGGTAATAGGTGGATTGACGGGGTGGGGACTGGGAAGGAGGATAACATTTGAATTGTAAATAAATAAATAACTGATAAAAAGCCTAGTAAGTACAGAAAAATGAAATAATATCTTTTATTCTGTCTGATTTTAATAAAATAAGACTACATATCAACAAGTGAAGGTCCAAAATACACACAATGGAGATTAAACACACCATTGAACAGTGAATAAGTGCTTGAAGAAATAAAAAAGAAAATGAAAACTTTCAGAAAATAGAATAAAACAGAACTATAAGGTACCAAGCTGTGAGATCGAATGAAATGAGGACCAAGAGGGAAGTTTATAGCTCTATATGCCAATATTTAGAAATCAGGGCTGGTATGAAATCAGTTTAGCTTCCCTTTGATAGACTCAGATATTTTTTTCTACTAGCTATATCTATTCTTTGTGTTAGCCAGTGATATGCAGAAACACTTTGTACCATGGACTCCTCCTAGCCATACTGTTTTGTGTCTCAGGTGTTTCAATATTTTTCCTCTCCTCAATTGAGATCTCTTCCGTCTCATCCTCCAAAGTAGCATCCCTGCTATGTGTACCCCCTTCCCACTGTATCGCCATTCCCCGGAGATTGGCTTCTTGGTGTGGACCCAGCTTAACTCTTTCCTTGGAACCTCTCAACCTTCTATTCTAGCTTGTCATTATTCTTTCGTGGCAGCTGATTATACTGAGAAATTCTTCCTACCAGGGACCCCAGTGGCAACAATTGCCTGGTTCTCAGGTAGGAGATTTTTACTGTTTCTTTATTATCTTGTCTCAGACTCATCCCTGTAGCAACCTCCTGCATCTCTGACTCCACTGATTGGAGATTCCACCTCTTTGTACAGATCCAGGGTTCACTATTTTATTCCTGCCCGTATAGTCATGTCATTTGTCCTATCGCTGTCTACTTTCAGTAGTCCCTACTCTTTCTGCACCTTCACTCACTGGGGACCCAGCCTATTCCTCTGAACTGGTTTCCTAAGGTGTTTCCTCTCAACGCATCTCAGTCTATTCTCTTAACTAATTTTAATTCTGTTTTTCCATTGATAAACCTATAGAAGAACTCTCTACCAGGGATTCCACAGATATCACATTTGTTTTACAATCTTGTGGGGACAACAGCAACAAAAGAATGAAACATCTTCCCAACAGGGCAAGACCAGATGTTAACACCTAGAAAACCTCAATCATCCTAATTGTAGGTATCTCTAGGACCTTCCGGAGACCTGTGAGAGTGGGAGTCTCCAGGCAGTCTATGAGGGCGACTCTAGCTGAGACTCCTAGTAGTAGGGGGATATGGAGCAGCCTGAAGATGCCACCCACCTCTTGTAATCCGGCAGGACTCCTTGTGGAAGGATAAGGACACTAACCCAGCCACAAAACCTTTGACTCAAAATTTGTCCTACCTACAAGAAGTAAAGGGACAAAAGAAAGAAACAGAGACTGGGAATGGCCAACCACTGGCCCAATTTTAGGACTATAACATGGGCAAGAACCAGTCGCTGACACTATTACTGCTATTCTTCTAGGCTTGTAGACAGGAGCCTAGCATGACTGTCCTCTAAGAGGCTCCACCCAGCAGCTGACTGAAACAGATGAAAAGACCCACCGCCAAACATTAGCCCATTAGACAGAGCTTGTGGAAGAGTTGGGGGAAAATTGTGGGGCCTAGAGTGAATAGGGACTTCATAAGATGACCAACACAGTCAACTAACCTGGACTGTTGGAGGCTCATAGAGACTAAACCATGACAAAGAGCATACATGCAGTGGGCATGGTCTCTCCCACATATGTAGCAGAAGTGCAGCTTGGTCTTCATGTGTTTTTTTCTGCAATACTGGAGTGGGAGCTGTTGGTAAATTTGTTGCCTGCCTGTGGGTCCTGATCCTCTAGTCAAACTGTGCTGCCTCAGGTGGCCTCAGTGGAAGAATACACGCCAGGGTGTATTGGTGCTTAGGAGGTGCCTCTCCTTTCTCAGACCAGAAGGGAAAGGGAAGATGGGTGGAGAGGCTACGTGTGTGGGAGGACTGGGAGGAGAGAGGGTGTACACCAGTTGTAGAGTTATTTGGGGTCTCGTGTCCACTCTGCCACAGGACTTGGCCCCTCTGGCAGGCAAGATGCAGGGAGTTTCACCGCGTTTACCCCACACAGCAGCTGGGCTGGTGTCAGGCTGTAGAAAGCCGCAGGACACCACTCCGGGGATGGGGGAGCAGGCTGGGGCATGGGACCCAGCCAGAGAAGGCTTGGGGTTCCTGGGCCTGCATGGAGGCCGAGTTAGCCGGGTTCTCAGGCTCTTGGCATCCAGGTGCCAAGAGAGCAGAGTGGGGTCCCACTGGGCTGGATGTAGCCTGGACCAAGGTGGTAAAAAGAGGAGCTCTAGCTAGTCCTGCTGGGATAGTCCTTGGTGTGATGATGGCGGGCTGCAGGCTTGGTGGTAGAGGTGGCTGGGAGCATAGAGAGGCCTTCTACAGGAGACTAGATGGCAGCTCGGTAGGCAAAAGGCTTCTCTAAGTCTCCCAAGGGCGGATCCCAACAGAAAGAGACAATCCATAGTATTAAGGCATTTATTGTCATGGCGGAAAGTAGATGAGTAAAACTGTACCACACTTCTGTATCTTTTGCAGACAGGAATGTCTGGGAAGGAAAGATGATTGGCTAAGCCTCCAGTACCTTATTATAATGGAGATCAGTCTTGAGCCCATGTGACCTGTGGTCATGTCCTCTACCTGTGGAGGGGCTTGAGGTATTGCCCTTACATGACTGATGGTCACAAAGCTATGGAGGGCTGCAGCTAGTGATGGACCTGGTTTCCTGGGAGTCAGGTGAAATGCCTACTGTCTCCTTCAGGGTCACCAGGGTTTCAAGACTACTCAACTGGGAACCATGATGCCTGTCACTGTCCCACAAGAGGGTGCAACAATTGGGATGTAAAGTGAATAAACAAATTAATGGAAGAAAGAATATGTGGTATATTTGTATAATGGAGTATTACCCAGGTGTTAAAAATGATGAAATTTGCAGGTAAATGGATGGAATTAGAAGAAACCATTTTGAGTGAGGTAACTCATATCCAGAAATATAAATATGCTCTGTATTCACTTATGTGTGTGCCTTAGTTAGGGTCTTACTGCTGTGAACAGACACCATGACCAATGTAAATTTTATAAAGGACAACACTTAGTTGGGGCTGGCTTACAGGTTCAGAGGTTCATTCCATTATCATCAAGGCAGAAGCATGGCAGCATTGCAGCATCCAGACAGGCACGGTACAGGAGGACCTGAGTTCTACATCTTTACCCGAAGGAAGCCAGGAGCAGACTGAGCATCCTCAGGCAGCTAGGAGGAGGGTCTCCAAGCCCACCCCCACAATGACACACTTCCTTCAGCAAGGCCACACCTTCTAATAGTGCCACTCCCTGGGCCAAGCCTATGCAAACCATCACAGTGTGGATATTCTCCATTAAAAAACGATAACAGAGCTACAGTCAGTAGATCCAGAGAGGTTAGGCATAGAGGTAGGGACAAGTGGCAACACATGAATCTGTCTAGGAGGAGGAACTAGATTTTATGAGTGGACTGGATGGTGTAATATGAACAGGAGTTGGAGTTGGGAGATTGAATACAGGGAGAGACAGCTAGAATTGAGGGGTCTTTGAGGGGTGGTATGGAAACCTAGTACAGTAGAAACTTCCTAAAATATATAAAAGTGATCATAGTGAAGTCTTCAAATAACAAGGGAGACAGAATTCCAATTCTCACCTCTTGTCATAAAATGAAGCTTCTAGTGCTGGGACTGGGCTATATCCAATTAAGTTGCTAGCCAAAAGGTCCCATGGAAATTCCCCAAACAACTCAGGCTATTGCCAAGACAATAAGATGGTCTCTAAAAAGTGACATCAAGTTCACATTGCTGAAGACCACACCCACACCACTCACTGAACATGGAGAGGTCTAGCTAGTGCCCCCACAGAAACTCCACCCCTATGTTGTAGTGTGTTTCTTTCAGAAAGGTTCTCTGCAGGCTACCAAAAGAGAAATGTAAGTATGTCTGAAATGTAAACCAATGTTTGATGTGATTTAAGGCCCATTCCTCTAGATGGGACCCCCTGCCCAACACTGGTTGGGTGATCCAGAACTGGACGTTAGATAGTTCAGAGATCTAGGATAAAACCAAATACTATTGGTGTTAGAAAACAGAAAAAAAAGCAAAAACAAAACAAAAACAAAATGTAGTGATAAAATGACTCCTAGTGATATTCTGACATACTCAGAACAGTGTCTTACTTAGTCAGAGAAACTTTCTCCTACAGCAAACGGGAATAAATACAGAGGCCGCCAGACAGATTATTATTGTGGTCTGCACCTGCATATGAGCTTATTGTGGTATTTGTGTTTTTTTCCTTCATAAGTCTGCCCTGAGAAATGTTTGCTGTTGTAGTTCAGATAATTCTGAGCTACATTCCAGAGCTGATCAGTATTAGGTTGTATGTTCAATAAACCATCGCTGTATGACTGAGATCAGTGTTCATGTGGTTTGTGGAGCGACTCTCAGAACCCAGTGTTTGGGACATTGGATAGGAAGCTTCCAATCTTCAAGCACCCATCAGTTATTGACAGGGAACACTCCCAAGTCAGCTGGGCTCTCCATAAGTAGGTAAGCTTTTTTAAAACTTTTATCTGCACTGTTCTTTTTCTTTGGTCTTGTTTATGGTACCTTTTGGAGAGACTCAAGAGTGTAAAAACTGGATGCAGTGTTTCCTTGAGGACAGGGGATGTTCCTACTTTTACTGGGTAGGGGATTGGAGTACAATCTACCCATTTGGACTTGGATTCATGTGGGTCTCTAGTCTGAGAGCTCTTGCAGTGCTGAATCTGTCTTTGAAACTCCTTCTTGTTTGTTTTTGGTCTTCCATATCTATCTATCTATCTATCTATCTATCTATCTATCTATCTATCTATCTATCTATCTATCTATCTATCTATCTAACTGGCACCTCTCTCCTCTGGCTTTAACTCTTTCAAGATGGGATATCTGGGTCCCTTTAGTGGCACATCTCGGTCCCTTCCCAGTCCTCCCCAACTCTATTTTTATTGGCGCACTGGTCTGTCCAGGTTAAGTTTATGTTTGTAGTTTCGTTTTGTTGCCTGATTATTGCTCTGTGTCTTATAGGCTGAGAAAAAATGATTAAAACTTCATCATCTGCTGGCCATTTACTCTTTGACTTAACTTTAACTAGTTTCAAGGTTTTTAGTGGGGGAAAGTGGCCTGAATTGTGAGAACAAAAACTGATAAACAGGTATTGCCCTCGAAGCCCTGCCCCTGCAGCTAGGAGTCTAGCATGGCTGGAGAAGCCCTGCACGGCTGCTTGCCCCTCTCAAAGGGGTTAGCAGCTTCCCAGCAGCTTCTTAGCTTCTAATTGTCTTAGGTTTCCTTAGCTCTGAAAGGACACCATGACCAAAGCCACTCTTTTTTTTTTTTTATTAACTTGAATATTTCTTATTTACATTTCGAATGTTATTCCCTTTCCCAGTTTCCGGGCAAACATCCCTCTAATCCCTCCCCCTCCCCTTCTTTATGGGTGTTCCCCTCCCCATCCTCCCCACATTGCCACCCTCCCCCCAACAATCTAGTTCACTGGGGGTTCAGTCTTAGCAGGACCCAGGGCTTCCCCTTCCACTGGTGCTCTTACTAGGATATTCATTGCTACCTATGAGGTCAGAGTCCAGGGTCAGTCCATGTATAGTCTTTAGGTAGTGGCTTAGTCCCTGGAAGCTCTGGTTGCTTGGCATTGTTGTTCATAAAGGGTCTCGAGCGCCTTCGAGCTCTTCCAGTTCTTTCTCTGATTCCTTCAACGGGGGTAAATTTGGGTAATATTTTAAGGCAATTTCTGCCCTGAAGATCTGGGCTATAAGAGATAGAATACAAAACAAGATTTCTTTAATGAGGTATAAAAACTGCACCTTCAGGGAAGAACTGTTTTACTGGCAGCCAAACTTTCTGACAAAAAAGTAGTGCATTTGATACCGATTTGAGAGACACTGGATTGTTCAAGTTGTTAAAAAAATTGGTCTTGTCTTCCAAAAATTATGGTTATGTTCAATGACTTCACTCTTTTTAAAAATTTATTTATTTATTTATAAGTGTTCTATTTGTGGGTTTTAAAAATTATTTATTTATGAGTGTTTTTTAAATGTTATTTTTCTTGGATATTTTACATGTTTACATTTCAAATGTTATCTCATTTCCCCCTCTCCTCCCCCCCTGTTTCTATAAAGATGTTCCCACTCCCATCCACCTACTCCCCCCCCCCCCAGCACCCTGGCACTACCCTACACTGGGGAAACAAACCTTCATAGGACCAAGGACTTCTCCTCCTATTGATGCCAGACAATGTCATCCTCTGCTACATATGTAGCTGGAGCCATGGGTCACTCCATTTGTACTTTTTGGTTGGTGGTTTGGTCCCTGGGAGCTTTGGGGGTGGAGATCTGGTTAGTTGATATTGTTCTTCCTATGAGGTTGCAAACTCCTTCAGTTCCTTCAGTCCTTTAACTCCTCCATTGGGGACCCCATTTTCAGTCCAATGGTTGGTTGCAAGCATCCTCATCTATATCAGTAAGTCTCTGACAGAGTCTCAGGAGGCATTTATATCAGAATCCTGTCAGCAAGTACTTCTTGGCATCAGCAATAGTGACTGGGTTTGGTGGCTGCGTATGGGATGGATCCCTAGGTGGGGCAGTGTCTGAATAACCTTTTCTTCAGTTCCTACTCCACTCTTTGTGCCTGCATTTTCTCCCATGACTATTTTGTTCTCCTTTCTAGGAAGGAGTGAAGCATCCAAATATAGGTCTCCTTTCTTCTTGATATTCATATGGTCTATGGATTGTTTCTTGGGTATTCCAAGATTTTGGACTAATATCTGCTTATCAATGAGTGCATACCATGTGTGTTCTTTTGTGACTGGGTTACCTCACTCAGGATGATATTTTCTAGTTCCATCCATTTGCCTAAGGATTTCATGTAGTCACTGTTTCTAATAGCTCAGTAGCACTCCATTGTGGAAATGTACCACATTTCTGTATCCATTCTTCTGTTGAAGGATATCTGGGTTCTTTCCATCTTCTGGCTATTAAAAATAAGTCTGCTATGAACATAGTGGAGCATGTGTCATTGTTATATGTTGAGCATCCTTTGGGTATATGTCCAGGAGAGGTATAGCTGGGTCCTCAGGTAGTGGAATGTCCAATTTTCTGAGGAACCTCCAGACTGATTTCCAGAATGGTTGTACCAGTCTGCAATCCCACCAACAATGGAGGAGTGTTCCTCTTTCTCCACATCCTCGCCAGCATCTGCTATCACCTGAGCTTTTGATATTAGCCATTCTTACTGGTGCAAGGTTGAATTTCAGGGTTATTTTGATTTGCATTTCCCTGATGACTAAGGATGTTGAACATCTCTGTAGGTGTTTCTCAGCCATTTGGTATTCCTCAGTTGAAAATTCTTTGTTTAGCTCTGTACCCCATTTTAAATAGGGTTATTTGATTCTCTGTAATGTAACTTCTTGAATTCTTCATATATATTGGATATTAGATCTTTCCCCAATCTGTTGGTTGCCATTTTCTCCTAATGACCGTGTCTTTACCTTACAGAATGATTTCAATATTATGAGGTCCCATTTGTCAATTCTTGATGTTAGAGCATAAGCCATTAGTGTTCTGTTCAGGAAAATCTCCCCTGTGCACATGTGTTCAAGGTTCTTCCCCACTTTCTCTTCTATTAGTTTCAGTATATATGGTTTTATATGGAGGTCTTTGATCCACTTGGACTTGAGCATTGTACAAGTAGATAAGCAAGGGTCAATTGCATTCTTCTATGCGATGATGTCTAGTTGAACCAATACCATTTGTTGATGATGCTGTCTTTTACCACTAGATGGTTTTAGCTCCTTTGTCAAAGATCAAGTGACCATAAGTGTGTGGGTTCATTTCTGGGTCTTCAATTCTATTCCACTCATCTATCTACCTGTCTTTGTACCAATACCATACAGTTTTTATCATTATAGCTCTATAATGTAACTTGAGGTCAGGGATGATGATTTCTCCAGAAGGTCTTTTTTTAAAAAAATTTTTATTAGATATATTTCTTTACTTACATTTCAAATATTAGTCCCCTTTCCAGTTTCCTGTCCATAAGTCCCCAACCCCTCCACTACCCCTCCCTCATACGGGTATTCTCTCCCATACATACCCCTTACTGCCCCCCCATATTCCCCTGCACTGGGGGTTCAACCTTGGCAGAACCAAGGGCTTCCCCTTTCACTGGTGCCCCAACAAGGCTATTCTTTGCTACATATGCAGTTGGAGCTCTGGGTCAGTCCATGTATAGACTTTCGGTAGTGGTTTAGCCCCTGGAAGCTCTGGTTGGTTGACATTGTTGCTCTTATGGGGTTGCAAGCTCCTTCAACTCTTTCAATCCTTCCTCTAATTCCCCCCAAGGGGGTCCTGATCTCAGTTCAGTGGTTTGTTGCTAGCATTGACCTCTGTATTGGACATGCTCTGGATGTGTCTCTTAGGAGAGATCTATATCCAGTCCCTTTCAGCATGCACTTTTTTAGGTTCATCAATCTTATCTAGTTTTGGTGCCTGTATATATACGGGCCACATGTGGGGCAGGCTCTGAATGGGCGTTCCTTGATTTGCTGCTCTAAGCTTTGCTTCCATATTCCCTCTATGGATATATTTCCCTCTTTTAAGAAGGAGTGGGAGCATCCATATTTTGGTCATCTTCCTTCTTGAGCTTCCTGTGGTCTGTGGATTGCATCTTGGGTAATTTTAGCTTTTTGGCTAATATTCACTTATCAGTGAGTGCATACCAAGTGTGTTTTTCTGTGATTGAGTTACCTCACTTAGCATGATATTTTCTAGTTCATTCCATTTGCCTATGAATTTCATAAAGTCATTGTTTTTGATAGCTGAGTAGTACTCCATTGTGTAGATGTACCACAGTTTTTGAATCCATTCCTTTGTTGAAGGGCATCTGGGCTCTTTCCTTCTTCTGGCTATTATAAATAAGGCTGCTATGAACATAGTGGAGCATGTGTCTTTGTTGTGTGTTGGAGCATCTTTGGGGTATATGCCCAGGAGAGGTATAGATGGGTCCTCAGGTAGTGGAATGTCCAATTTTCTGAGGAACCTCCAGACTGATTTCCAGAGTGGTCGTACCAGTTTGTAATCCCACTAATAATGGAGGAGTGTTCCTCTTTCCACATCATCACCAGCATCTGCTGTCACCTGAGTTTTTGATCTTAGCCATTCTGACTGGTGTGAGGTAGAATATCAGGGTTGTTTTGATTTGCATTTCCCTGATGACAAGGATGTTAAACATTCCTTAGTGCTTTTTGGTCATTCTCTAATCCTCAGCTGAGAATGTTTTGTGTAGCTCTGTACCCATTTTTAATAGGGTTATTTGGCTCTCTGGAGTCTAACTTCTTGAGTTCTTTGTATATTTTGGATATTATCTCTCTATCAAATGTAGGATTGGTAAAGATCCTTTCCCAATCTGTTGGTTGTTGTTTTGTCCTAATGACTGTCTCTTGCCATAAAGCTTTGCAGTTTTATGAGGTCCTATTTGTCAATTCTTGATCGTAGAGCATGAGCCATTGGTGTTTTTTTTCAGGAAATTTTCCCCAGTGCCCATGTGTTTGAGACTCTTCCCTACTTTTTCTTCTATTAGTTTGAGTGTATGTGGTTTGGTGTGGAGGTCCTTGATCCACTTAGACTTAAGCTTTGTGTGGTGATAAGAATGGATCAATTTGCATTCTTCTACATGCTGACCTTTCAGTTGAACCAGCACCATTTGTTGAAAATGCTATCTTTCTTCCAATGGATGGTTTTAGCTCCCTTGTCAAAGATCAAGTGACTATAGGTATGTGGGTTCATTTCTGGGTCTTCAGTTCTGTTCCACTGATCTATCTGCCTGTCTCTGTACCAATACCATACAGTATTTATGACTATTGCTTGAAGTCAGGGATGGTGATTTCCCCAGAAGTTCTTTTATTGTTGAGTATAGTTTTCACTCTCCTGGGTTTTTGTTATTCCAAATGAATTTGCAAATTGCTCTTTCTATCTCTATAAAGAATTGAGTAGGAATTTTGATGGGGATTGCATTGAATCTGTAGGTTGTTTTTTTTTTTAGCAAAATGGCCATTTTTACTATATTAATCCTGCCAATCCATGAGCATGGAAGATCTTTCCATCTTCTGAGAGCTTCTTCAATTTCTTTCTTCAGAGATTTGAAGTTCTTGTCATACAGATTTTTTACTTGCTTGGTTCAAGTAACAGCAAGTTATTTTATATTATTTGGGACTATTGTGAAGGGTGTCATTTCCTTAACTTCTTTCTCAGCCTGTTTATCCTTTGAGTAGAGGAAGGCTACTGATTTGTTTGAGTTAATTTTATACCCGGACACTTTGCCAAAGTTGTTTAACAGGTTAAGAAGTTCTCTGGTGGAACTTTTGGGGTCACTTAATTACACTATCACATCATCTGCCAATAGTGATATTTTGATTTCTTCCCTTCCAATTTGTATCCCTTTGACCTCCTTTTGCTTCTGATTGCTCTGGCTAGAACTTCAAGAACTATATTGAATAAGTAGGGAGGGAGTAGGAAGCCTTCTCTAGTCCCTGATTTTAGTGGGATTGCTTCAAGTTTCTCTCCATTTAGTTTGATCTTAGCTACTGGTAGGCTGTATACTATGTTTAGATATGGGCCTTGAATTCCTGATCTTTCCAGGACTATTATCATGAAGGGGTGTTGAATTTTGTCAAATGGTTTCTCAGCATCTAATGAAATGATTATGTGGTTCTTATCTTTGAGTTTGTTTATATAGTGGATTACATTGATGGAATTTCATATATTAAACCATGCCCTCATCCCTGGGATGAAACCTACTTGATCACAATGGATGATCGCATTGATGTGTTTTGGATTCGGTTTGCCAGAATTTTATTGATTTTTTTGCATAAATAGTCATAAGGGAAATTGGTGAAGTTCTCTTTCTTTGTTGGGTCTTTGTGTGGTTTCGGTATAAGAGTAATTGTGGCTTCATAGAAGGAATTCGGTAGTGCTCCATCTGTTTCAATTTTGTGGAATAGTTTGGATAATATTGGTATGAGGTCTTCTATGAAAGTCTGATAGAATTCTGCACTAAACCCATCTGGTCCTGGGTATTTTTTTGGTTGGGAGACTTTTTTTTTTTAATAGTTTCTGTTGCCCCTTTTTTTTTTTTTTTGTTTTTTTTATTAACTTGAGTATTTCTTATTTACATTTCGAGTGTTATTCCCTTTCCTGGTTTCAGGGCAAACATCCCCCTAATCCCCCCCTCCCTTCTTTATGGGTGTTCCCCTCCCCATCCTCCCCCCATTGCCGCCCTCCCCCCAACAATCACGTTCCCTGGGGGTTCAGTCTTAGCAGGACCCAGGGCTTCCCCTTCCACTGGTGCTCTTACTAGGATATTCATTGCTACCTATGAGGTCAGAGTCCAGGGGCAGTCCATGTATAGTCTTTAGGTAGTGGCTTAGTTCCTGGAAGCTCTGGTTGCTTGACATTGTTGTACATATGGGGTCTCGAGCCCCTTCAAGCTCTTCCAGTTCTTTCTCTGATTCCTTCAACAGGGGTCCTGTTCTCAGTTCAGTGGTTTGCTGCTGCTGGTGTTCGCCTCTGTATTTGTTGTATTCTGGCTGTGTCTCTCAGGAGCGATCTACATTCGGCTCCTGTCGGCCTGCACTTCTTTGCTTCATCCATCTTGTCTAATTGGATGGCTGTATATGTATCGGCCACATGTGGGGCAGGCTCTGAATGGGTGTTCCTTCTGTCTCTGTTTTAATCTTTGCTTCTCTATTCCCTGCCAAGGGTATTCTTGTTCCCCTTTTAAAGAAGGAGTGAAGCATTCACATTTTGATCATCTGTCTTGAGTTTCATTTGTTCTAGGCATCTAGGATAATTTAAGCATTTGGGCTAATAGCCACTTATCAATGAATGCATACCATGTGTGTTTTTCTGTGATTGGGTTAGCTCACTCAGGATGATATTTTCTAGTTCCAACCATTTGCCTACGAATTTCATAAAGTCATTGTTTTTGATAGCTGAGTAATATTCCATTGTGTAGATGTACCACATTTTTTGTATCCATTCCTCTGTTGAAGGGCATCTGGGTTCTTTCCAGCTTCTGGCTATTATAAATAAAGCTGCTATGAACATAGTGGAGCACGTGTCTTTTTTATATGTTGGGGCATCTTTTGGGTATATGCCCAAGAGAGGTATAGCTGGATCCTCAGGCAGTTCAATGTCCAATTTTCTGAGGAACCTCCAGAATGATTTCCAGAATGGTTTTACCAGTCTGCAATCCCACCAACAATGGAGGAGTGTTCCTCTTTCTCCACATCCTCGCCAGCATCTGCTGTCACCTCAGTTTTTGATCTTAGTCATTCTCACTGGTGTGAGGTGAAATCTCAGGGTTGTTTTGATTTGCATTTCCCTTATGACTAAAGATGTTGAACATTTCTTTAGGTGTTTCTCAGCCATTTGGCATCCCTCAGCTGTGAATTCTTTGTTTAGCTCTGAACCCCATTTTTTAATAGGGTTATTTGTCTCCCTGCGGTCTAACTTCTTGAGTTCTTTGTATATTTTGGATATAAGGCCCCTATCTGTTGTAGGATTGGTAAAGATCTTTTCGGTTGGGGGACTTTTATTTATTTATTTTTTTCCTAGGTGAGATCTTTATTAGACACACGGCCTTGTTTATAATACAACAATGTATTTCTGTTTAGCTCTCTCAAAATGAAATAAAATATATAAATATATACCATGAAAAATATATCCAAAGAGCGTCATGATAAGAAAACAGTAGGATAAACAAATAACAAAAGAGAGTTGTCAAGGGGGAGCGGCATATAAGTCACAATGTCGGATATATTAGTAATTATTAAAGATAATGAATGTATAGCCTACTGAGTATAGATGCCATCTCTGGAAAAAGAATGCAAGACTTTCTCCTATGGAGGGCAAACAAATGCGTTAGTTTCTACCCTTTGATCTCTTATTAACCCTGTAGTATTGTGGACAGCAGAGCTAGAACACAAAGCGCTTCGGTTTGGTAGCGCTTGCCAAATATTGCTTTCTACCGGCATGACGTAATGCTTTGAACGCAACACCCCTAGATGCAAGAAATGGCTCTGTGCTTTCTAATTCCAGCAGCCATGCAGAACTAGATTCTAACCATAGGTGAGTCCAGATGGATTCTAGGCCACTATGGAGGCACTGTAGCCTTTCCTTGTCTGACTAACATTTCTTCTCTTCAACTCAGCTACGCCCAAAGCTCTTGTACAAAGCCACACATGGTACAGACATCTCAAACACAAAATGATTGTGTGTGTGTGTGTGTGTGTGTGTGTGTGTGTGTGTTATACTTTACTAGGTGGAAAAGAATGACCTTGCTAAGCCAGAATGCATTCCTTCTCTTTTTTTTTTTTTTTATTTTTTTTTTTTTATTGACTTGAGTATTTCTTATGTACATTTCGAGTGTTATTCCCTTTTTGGGGGACTTTTAATGACTGCTTCTATTTCTTTAGGAGTTATGGGGTTGTTTAGATAGTTCATTTGTTCCTGATTTAACTTTGGTACCTGATATCTTTCTAGAACATCGTCCATTTCCTCCCAATTTCCCAGTTGTGTTGAATGTAGCCTTTTGTATAGGATCTGATTTTTTTTTTAAATTTCTTCAGATTCTGATGTTATGTCTCCCTTTTCATTCCTGATTTTGTTAATTTGGATACACTCTCTGTGACCTCTGCTTAGTGTGGCTAAGGGTTCATCTATCTTGTTGATTTTCTCAAAGAACCAGCTCCTGGTTCTTTGTATAATCCTTTTTGTTTTTACTTGCGTGATTTCAGCCCTGATTTTGATTATTTCCTGCCTTCTACTCCTCCTGGGTGTATTTGCTTCTTTTTGTTCTAGAGCTTTTAGGTGTGCTGTCAAGCTGCTGACATATGCTCTTTCCTGCTTCTTTTTGCAGACCCCCAGAGATATGAGTTTTCCTCTTAGCACTGCTTTCATTGTGTCCCATATGTTTGGGTATGTTGTATCTTCACTTTCACTAAATTCTCAGAAGTCTTTAATTTCTTTCTTTGTTTCTTCCTTGACCAAGGGGTCATTGAGTACAGCATTGTTCAAATTCCATGTATATGTGGGCTTTCTGTCATTATTATTGTTATTGAAGACCAGTCTTAGTGTGTGGTGATCTGATAGGATGTGTGGGATTATTTCTATCTTTCTGTATCTGTTGAGGCCTGTTTTGTGACAGATTATATGGTCAGTTATGGAGAAGGTACCATGAGGTTCTGAGGAGAAGGTATATCCTTTTGTTTTAGGATAGAAGGTTCTATAAATATCTGTTAAACCCATTTGGTCATAACTTCTGTTAGTTTCTCTATGTTTCTGTTTAATTTCTGTTTCCATGATCTGTCCACTGATGAGAGTGGTGCATTGAAATCTACTACTATTATCATGTGAGGTGCAATGTGTACTTTGAGCTTTAGTAAGGTTTCTTTTACGTATGTAGGTGCCCTTGTATTTGGGGCATAGATATTTAGGATTGAGAGTTCATCTTGGTGGATTTTTCCTTTGATGAATATGAAGTGTCCTTCCTTATCTTTTTTAATGACTTTTGGTTGAAAGTCAATTTTATTTGATATTAGAATGGCAACTCCAAATTTTTTCTTTGGGCCATTTGCTTGGAAAGTTGTTTTCCAGCCATTTACTCTGAGGTAGTGTCTGTCTTTTTTTCTGAGGTGTGTTTCCTGAATGCAGCAAAGTGCTGGGTCCTGTTTACATAACCAGTTTGTTAGTCCATGTCTTTTTATTGGGGAAATGAATCTGTTGATGTTGAGAGATATTAAGGAATAGTGATTGCCATTTCCTGTTATTTTTGTTGTTAGAGGTGGAATTATGTTTGTGTGTCTTTTCTTAGGTTTCATTGCAAGGAAATTATATTCTTGCTTTCTGTATGGTGTAGTTTTTTTCCCTTGTGTTGGAGTGTTCCATCTGTTATCCTTTGTAGGACTTGATTTGTTTAAAGATATTGTGTAAATTTGGTTTTTTCATGGACTATCTTGGTTTCTCCATCTATGTTAATTGAGAGTTTTGCTGGAAACAATAACTTGGGCTGGCATTTATGTTCTCTTAGGGTCTGTATGACATCTCTCCAGAATCTTCTGGCTTTCATAGTCTCTGGTGAGAAATCTGGTGTAATTCTTATAGGTCTGCCTTTATATGTCACTTGACCTTTTCCCCTTACTACTTTTAAAATCCTTTCTTTGTTTTGTGCATTTGTTGTTTTAAATATCATGTGACGGTTCTCTTCTGGTCCAATCTATTTAGAGTTCTGTACACTTCTTGTATGTTTATGGGCATCTCTTTCTTTAGGTTAGGGAAGTTTTCTTCTATAATTTTGCTGAATATATTTAAGTTGGCCTTTTAAGTTGGGAGTCTTCTATACCTATTATCCTTAGGTTTGATCTTCTCATTGTGTCGAGAATTGCAGGATGTTTTGGGCTAGGAGCTATTTGTGTTTTACATTATCTTTCACAGTTGTGTTAATGTTTTCTATGGTATCTTCTGCCCCTGAGATTCTCTCTTCTATCTCTTGTATTCTGTTGGTGATGCTTGTATCTACATCTCCTTGTTTCTTCCTTAGGTTTTCTATATGTAGGGTTGTCTCCCTTTGTGCTTTCTTTATTGTTTCTATTTCCATTTTTTAAATCCTGAACAGCCCTTGATGCCATAGAAATACAGGAGCCTGGCATAATGGTTTAGCAAATAAAATATGGACAGGTCTCTGTCATTTTAATTGATACATAGGCCATTTAGATTATAATTTATCCTTCTTTAGGTCTCTGATCAATTGATACTTATGCTAATTATAGCTTGACAGAAAACAAAAGGCAGCTGGCTCCTTACATCAAGGTAATCCACCACTGTGTTAGTTCATTAGTTGAACTAATTCATGAGTTAGCTAAAACTATTAGGCCTCTCAATAAAAGGGCAAATTTGCTTTGCTCACAGGCTTCATATGAAATGACTGCTTTCAATACCCAACTAGGTGTGTTATTAAATAATTGTATGCATTAAATAATTGGATAAAATATAAAATTTAAAATTTATTTAATGTCTGAGGATCTAAAAATTGTTTATGGGTCTAGGAAAATGTTTGAGATTGAGAAGTGCAAGTGGTGAAGGTTGGACAACATAAAAAAACTTAAGTGGTGAAAGAAAAATCATCATTTGTGTCTTCTCTTGGTACTCTTTCCTTCTGTTGGCTTGTTTTGTCCAACATTGATGTGATGGGTTTTAGGCACACACATGCATACAGGTATGTGCACACACATATAGACACACACGACACAATATATACCCCACAAACACACACACACACACACACACACACACACACACACACACACTTAGGTGAGGAACTCAGACAGGGACAGTGCTTTCCTGGTTGGCCACTACTTGCTTCTTTCATTGATCTTCCTGGTGACCTACTCTGCATGAACTCTCTTTTGGGATTGCTTTATTTCTCCAAGTAAAACGTCTGGGTAGAGTCCCTTTCAAGATGGCTAGATGTTTATATGTTGTGGAAATGTGGCTGATTGTTTCTTGCTATGCCCTTAGAGCCAGCTTGCCACCTTCCTATTCCCCAAAAAGTATATGAATCTCAGGCCATACAGCCATTCCTCAAACTATGGAGAACAATATTGAACCATATGAGTGGTTAAAACATCTGAGCCTACGGAGCAGTCTCAGTCTCATTCAAATCACCACAGTGGTTCTTTGGATGCACTCTTGTTTCATTAGGGAAATCGCACACTTAAAAACTTTCGCTAAAGGTATTCTTATTTGTGGCTTCAGTCTAATTCTGAATTCCTCTTACCTTCTGTTGGTTAAATTGAAATAATACATGTGAAATATATATATATTTCACAATATTTTAATATTGAATCCAAAATGATGTTTGTTAGTTAAATATACTGCTGCTGATGAAACACCTTGACCAAAGCAATTTAGGAAAGAAAGGGTTTCTTTGGCCTACACCTCTAACACTATAGTCTATCATTGAAGGAAATCAAGGCAGGAACAGTCCAGGAACCAGGAGGCAGGGGCTGAAGAAGAGGGGGCATGGAGGGATGCTGCTTACTGGCTTGCTCATCATAACTTGCTCAACTTACTTTTTATAGATCCCAGGACCACCAGTCCAGGGACAACACCACCCACAGTGAGCCGTGCCACCCCCTCAATCACTAATTATGAAAATGCCCTACAGCTGGATCTTATAGAAATAATTTCTAATCTGGTTTCCCTCCTTTCAGGTGATTCTAGATTGTATCAAGTTGACATAACATTAGCTAACTCAACTGACCACGTGTCAACTTGACAAACAAACATATCACTGTTAAGTCAGAACCTCTCCTTTCTTGTTTATCCCCAGTGTCACAATTAACATGTTTAATTGCAATATTAAACACTTTATAAACATTTTTTCTTTGTAACTTTTAATGTTCCACAGTCTTTAAATTGAAACACTTTTTTTTTTCCCTTTCTTTTTTTCCGGAGCTGGGGACCGAACCCAGGGCCTTGCGCTTGCTAGGCAAGCGCTCTACCACTGACCTAAGTCCCCAACCCCTGAAAAACTTTAAAATTCAGACCCTTTCAAAATATGAAGTCTCATTTAAAACCTAAAATCTTTTTAAAAATTAGTTTCTAAACTGTGGGCTTCTGAAAAATTAAAAGTACGTTAATACTTTCTTCCTTCAAGAAGGAAGAACCCTGGCACAGTCACAATATGAAGACAGCAAAGTCAAACTCCAAAAGTGTAAGTAACTCATTATCTAATATCTGGGATTCACTCACAATCTTCTGGGCTCCTCCAAAGTGTTTGAGTCATCTCACTGACTCTACCCTTTGTAGCATATATAGATTAACTTTCAGATTCAGGATGGCTTCATTCTGAGTATGCCTTCCTTGACAACTTTTTTTTTTTTTTGGTCTTTTGAGACAGGGTTTCATTATCTATTCCTGTCTGATATCGAACTCACATACATCTATCTTCTACTGCTTTCAACCACTGAGATTAAAGGTACACACCATTATGCCCCGCTTAGATTAAAACAACAACAACAACAACAACAACAACAACAACAACAACAACAACAACAGGAAAATGAGATTAATTTTTATATTTATTTATTCTTCTTTTTTTATTTTTTTTTGGAGCTGGGGACCAAACCCAGGGCCTTGCGCTTGCTAGGCAAGTACTCTACCACTGAGCCAAATCCCCAACCCATATATATATATATATATTTGGGTGAGTATATGTCACATCCATGAAGATGCCCTTGTAAGTATTGAGTGTCCTATAGTTGTATTTCAAAAACTCTGTTTATTAGTTTTTCATAATCCTCTTCTCGAAGAAGACATTATGGAGAGCATATTTCATATCCTTGTTACGCAGGCTATAGATGAAGGGATTTAAAGCTGGTGTCACCACAGAGTATATCAGTGTGATAGTTTTATGCATGTCAACTGAGTTGCCAGATGTGGGACTCACATACATCACCATTATGGTTCCATAAAACAGAGACACCACCAGCAGGTGGGACCCACAGGTTGAGAAGGCCTTTTGTCGTCCATCTGAAGAAGGAACCTGGAGAACAGCTCTGAGCACCAGGATATAGGATGCAAGGATGTACAAACCAGTGAGAGTAATGAAAAGAGTACTTACTGAATAGAATACATATTTTACGATGGGTGTAGGGGTACAGGAGAGCGCCATTAGTGGGTCCACATCACAGAGAAAATGATCAATGATATTGGGGCCACAGAAAGACAATCGAGAAATGAAGAAAATGGGAATCAAATATAGAGAGAAACCAATGATCCAACAGAAGGACACCAGAATACTACAGAATTGCCCAGTCATGATGGAAGGATAGTGCAGTGGGTGGCAGATGGCTAGGTACCTATCATAAGCCATGGCACAGAGGAAGAAACATTCAGTTGTACCCAGGGAGAAGAAGAAGTAGAACTGAGTAAAGCATCCAGAGAAGGACATAGTCTTAGTTTTGGATAGAAAGTTGACCAGCATGTTGGGGACTGTGCAGGTCACATACCAGATTTCTAGGAAGGAGAAGTTGGCCAGGAACATGTACATAGGGGTGTGGAGTTGTTGGTTCCACCTCACCGCACAAATGATGGCCATATTCCCAGTCACAGTTATCATGTAGACCAGCAGAATCAGTGAGAAAAGTGTGATTTGAATCTTCCAGGGACCAGGGAAGCCCAATAAGACAAAATACGTCACTGTGGATGCCTCTGACTTATTCATGACCACCAGACTGTGGGAAGAAGGTAGATAATAATGATATACTTTGTTGGTGAAATATCTTAAAGCTTTTCTTTGGACAAAGAGATTGACTCATGCAGGCAAATGCATTGGATATTTTAGAACATTGAATAAGTTTTATCCTATTTCTGAGTATGTCCCTTTCGCTCCAAAGTTAATCTGTTTCTACAAAATAAATACTAAGTTTTGTGAATTTTCAGTGGCAGTAGAGAATCAATTAAATTTGATTTTTGTCATTTTAGTGATATACCACATTATAGCATAAGGCCCAGGGTTTGGTTTCTGCACCAGCAAAACAGGTGCAAAAAAAAAAAAATAAAAATATTGAAATAATGGCACAAATGATCCCCCCCCCACCCGGCTTGGTTTTCAGTGAAACTTTTTCAGACACAACCAAAGTGCCATCATTTTTAATCTGAGGACATGCATGCTATTATTTTCAATATACTTTGTATAAATTTCAATGGTTTATAATTTGACATTAATTTAGATTGTTTTTGGAACAGTTATTATTAAGAGAATTTATTTTTGATTATGTTGAATAATGACAGGAGAGGAAAGTAAATAATAATAAATAATTTTATGCAGCTTGCTTTTTCATATTTTAAGATATTGTATAAGGATTGTTGATTTATAATTTTATAAATATTTCTTTGTTTTTAGCAATAAATGCCTCTATTTTTATTCAGTTTAATTTCATATGTCAATTTATCATTTTAAAATATTTTTTAATTTATCATTTTTTATTCATTTAATATTGTTATATTAAAATGGACATAATATATGTGAGTATTTATGAGATTTTCCTCCATAAAGCACTTTTATTAGTTCCAGAATTTTCCTGAAAATTTATTATTCTCAGCCTATCTTCATTTACTTAAGTTATATCCGATATTCAAAAAACAAGGCATAAAAATAAAAATAGTTGTTTCTAAATTTAATTTACTTACATTCCAAAATTTGCCCCCTCTTTGCAGAACATAGTAATCACAGATAAATTTGTCTTCTTTATAAGGATATGTTAAATGTATATAATAAGACATTTTACTATGACATAGTCTTATGAACATAATACACTCCTATGGCTCTCACTTCCCCTCCTCAATTCCTCTTTCCTCTGAATCTTCTTCATTTCTTTCCTCTTTTATTACATTTTTCCAAGGAAAAATAATTTTAAAAATCAAGCTGGGATGTAGGTAGTACTTATGTAGCATAAATGATGTCGTGGATTTCATTAACTTATACCATAAAAAGATACAATAAAAAACTGGAAAAAAGAGAAAAACCGTCAAAGCTCAGCGGAAGAGCACAGGGATAGATTCAAAGTATCAACAAAATCTTTTAAAATTCCTCTTCAAAGATGATGTTTTATTGTGTACAGTACTGTCCGGCCTGAAACTTGCTATTTAGCCTCTTAGGCTACATTTTGAACCTTTCATCTTCCTGTCTTAGCCCTTTGAGTGGTAGATATTGTTATGAGAACTATGCCTGGCTGAACAAAATGATTTAAACTTTTCATGAGGAAGATATATATATATATATATATATATATATATATATATATATATATTAATAGAAATAGCACATATAACACTTATAGCATTCATTGAACATAATATAAAAGAAAACGTGGAGATGATATTAGATAAAATAGATATACTGTGATGGTGTAGCTGTCCCAGGAACAACAGTTTAGTAATAGCCCAAGTGAATGGTTCTAATTGAGCAATGTAGCTTCTATATTTTTAGACAGAAGCTATGAAGAAAAGAAATATGAGAATGAAGAGATTTTAAGTTTTTAAAACTAAGATAATTATTAAGAATTAAACCAACCCATACCGATTCTCATTTTGGTAGCACATCAAGAAAGACTCGTAGCTTTCTACAGCCACACTACACATTTTCCACGTTTTCACATAAACCTCTCTACAACAGGATGCCGAGCAGTCCTGTCCCCTGGAATGAAGCAGCAGCAGCAATGACTCTGAACCCAGGTCATAGATTTTGATGCCAAATCGAAAATATGTAAATCTGAGCCACATGCACAGCAGCTGTAGATTACGTTTGTTGACATTAAAGACAACAGAGCAATGTGTGCAGATAAAATGTTAGTCCTAGGAGAGGATGGCAGATGAACCCACAGATAACTGCCAATGTTAATGCAAAGGCTCTTCCTTACATGGCTGTTGTTAAGCTCTACATCAGCACTGATTTCATCTTGCTGCACAGCCACGTTCTCTTCTCATCCCCTTTTCTTCTTCTCTTTGCTTCTCCCCTCAAAGAGAATCTCTCTCTCTAAGGTCTCTCTATATAGCTCATCCTGGCCTCACTCAGAAACCCCCGGCTCCCCTTCCAGTGCTATGATTACAAGCATGCAACCCATTCCCAGATCCTTTCTTAATGAGCTGTGCAATGGATGAAGAGAGAACTGAGAAAGAAAACAGTAACTCCAATACTGATTCCTATTGGCTTCCATTTCAGGGCAAAGAGCTATTCCCTCACTGTCCTGCACACATATCATACAAAGACTCATCTTCCCTGATGCCTTAGCCACATTGTCCTGTGAATAAACTTGATACCCTTTAGCTCATTGACTTTGGACTGGGCAAATTCCATGATGATCTAAACATTCTGGATAATGTTCTTTTTCTTTTCATTTTGAGCAGAAAGACAAACTGACATTTGTTGAGAGCCTTTGAGCCCATTGAATGGGCAGATGCATTACTTAGTAGACCCACCTGTCATGCAGAGCAACAGTAGTGCCTGCCACATACTAGGTCATCCTGCAGTCAGAATAAGGACCCAAAGATTCTCTCCTTTCCTGGATCGAGCACAGCTGCTGTGCATGAGCATTCCATACATTACTAATTCTGCTGCCTTTGCACTACAAGACTGTAGTGTTCTGTTTCTCGCTGTGCAAAGATTGTGTGTCGGTCCCTTTTGATGTCCTATGTGCCAACTGTTATGATTTCTCAGCTCTCTGTACAAATGAACCTATTATTTTCCATGTTGTCCTTGAGGACCTGAGTGCTTCTTGTCATAGAGATTCACTAATGATCTTTATAAATTGCTCTACAGGGATTATTAAAGATAATGTGTATAATCCATGGCCTCTTTAAGTTTATGTTACTCTAATAGGGTATGTAATTTTGTGTCATGAGATGTATAGAGTGTTCAATTAAATCTCATTTCTTTTTAAACATTTCTTTATTATATTTTATTTTTAAAATTATTTTTTTGTTTTTTAAGATTACAATTATATCATCTTTCCCTTCCCTGTCCCACCTTTAAACCTTTCTATGTACCCCTTCTTGCTCTTTTTCAAATTTGTGGCTTCATTTTTTTTATTAATTTTTGTTGCACAGGTGCACACATTCCTCAGTATATAAATACATCCTGATCAGTCTGATTAGTTCATCTTTTTTTTTTATTAACTTGAGTATTTCTTATTTACATTTCGAATGTTATTCCCTTTCCCGGTTTCTGGGCAAATATCCCCTTATATCCCCTCCCCTTCTTTATGGGTGTTCTACTCCTCCTGGGTGTATTTGCTTCTTTTTGTTCTAGAGCTTTTAGGTGTGCTGTCAAGCTGCTGACACATGCTCTTTCCTGTTTCTTTCTGCAGGCACTCAGCGCTATGAGTTTTCCTCTTAGCACAGCTTTCATTGTGTGCCATAAGTTTGGGTATGTTGTACCTTCATTTTCATTAAATTCTAAAAAGCCTTTAATTTCTTTCTTTATTTCTTCCTTGACCAGGTTATCATTGAGTAGAGCATTATTCAACTTCCACGTATGTGTGGGCGTTCTTCCCTTATTGTTATTGAAGACCAGCTTCAGGCTGTGGTGGTCTGATAGCACGCATGGGATTATTTCTATCTTTCTGTACCTGTTGAGGCCCGTTTTTTGACCAATTATATGGTCAATGCTGGAGAAAATACCATGAGGAGCTGAGAAGGAGGTATATCCTTTTGCTTTAGGATAGAATGTTGTATAAATATCTGTTAAGTCCATTTGGTTCATGACTTCTCTTAGTCTGTCTCTGTTTAATTTCTGTTTCCATGATCTGTCCAATGATGAAAGTGGGATGTTGAAATCTCCTAATATTATTGTGTGAGGTGCAATGTGTGTTTTGAGCTTTAGTAAGGTTTCTTTTACGTATGTAGGTGCCCTTGTATTTGTGGCATAGATATTTAGGATTGAGAGTTCATCTTGGTGGATTTTTCCTTTGATGAATATGAAGTGTCCTTCCTTATCTTTTTTGATGACTTTTAGTTGAAAATTGATTTTATCTGATATTAGAATGGCTACTCCAGCTTGCTTCTTCTGACCATTTGCTTGGAAAGTTGATTTCCAGCCTTTCACTCTGAGGTAGTGACTGTCTTTGTCACTGAGGTGTGTTTCCTGTAGGCAGGAGAATGCAGGGTCCTCGTTGCGTATATAGTTTGTTAATCTATGTCTTTTTATTGGGGAGTAGAGGCCATTGATGTTGAGAGATATTAAGGAATAGTGATTATTGCTTCCTGTTATATTCATATTTGGATGTGAAGTTATGTTTGTGTGCTTTTCTTCTCTTTGTTTTGTTGCCAATACGATTAGTTTCTTGCTTTTTCTAGGGTGTAGTTTGCCTCCTTATGTTGGGCTTTACCATTTATTATCCTTTGTAGTGCTGGATTTGTAGAAAGATATTGTGTAAATTTAGTTTTGTCATGGAATATCTTGGTTTCTCCATCTATGTTAATTGAGAGTTTTGCAGGATACAGTAACCTGGTCTGGCATTTGTGTTCTCTTAGGGTCTGTATGACATCAGTCCAGGATCTTCTGGCCTTCATAGTTTCTGGCGAAAAGTCTGGTGTGATTCTGATAGGTCTGCCTTTATATGTTACTTGACCTTTTTCCCTTACTGCTTTTAATATTCGTTCTTTATTTTGTGCATTTGGTGTTTTGACTATTATGTGTCGGGAGGTGTTTCTTTTTTGGTCCAATCTATTTGGAGTTCTGTAGGCTTCTTGTATGCCTATGGGTATCTCTTTGTTTAGGTTAGGGAAGTTTTCTTCTATGATTTTGTTGAAGATATGGATTGGTCCTTTGAGCTGGGAGTCTTCACTCTCTTCTATACCTATTATCCTTAGGTTTGATCTTCTCATTGAGTCTTGGATTTCCTGTATGTTTTGGACCAGTAGCTTTTTCCACTTTACATTATCTTTGACAGTTGAGTCAATGATTTCTATGGAATCTTCTGCTCCTGAGATTCTCTCTTCCATCTCTTGTATTCTGTTGGTGATGCTTGTATCTACAGCTCCTTGTCTCTTCTTTTGGTTTTCTATATCCAGGGTTGTTTCCCTGTGTTCTTTCTTGATTGCTTCTATTTCCGTTTTTAATTCCTTCAATTGTTTGATTGTGTTTTCCTGGAATTCTTTCAGGGATTTTTGTGATTCCTCTCTATGGGCTTCTACTTGTTTATTTATGTTTTCTTGGAATTCTTTCAGGGATTTTTGTGATTCCTCTCGAAGGCTTCTACTTGTTTATTTATGCTTTCCTGCGTTTCTCTAAGGGAGTTCTTCACGTGTTTCTTGAAGTACTCCAGCATCGTGATCAAATATGATTTTGAAACTAGATCTTGCTTTTCTGGTGTGTTTGAATATTCTGTGTTTGCTTTAATGGGACAATTGGGCTCTGATGATGCCATGTATTCTTGGTTTCTGTTGCTTGGGTTCCTGCGCTTGCCTCTGGCCATCAGATTATCTGTAGTGTTACTTTGTTCTGCTATTTCTGACAGTGGCTAGACTGTCCTATAAGCCTGTGTGTCAGGAGTGCTGTAGACATGTTTTCCTGTTTTCTTTCAGCCAGTTATGGGGACAGAGTGTTCTGCTTTCACGCGTGTAGTTTTTCCTGTCTACAGGTCTTCAGCTGTTCCTGTGGGCCTGTGTCTTGAGATCACCAGGCAGGTTGGTGTTGCTTATGAGCTCTCCGTGGCGGCAGCAACCAGGAAGATCTGCACTGCCCTTTCCGGAGCTTCCGTGCACCAGGGTTCCAGATGGTGTTTTCCTCTGGAGTCAGAGATGTGGGCAGAGTGTAGTCTCTTCTGGTTTCCCAGGCGTGTCTGCCTCTCTGAAGGTTTAGCTCTCCCTCCCACAGGATTTGGGTGCAGAGAACTGTTTATCCAGTCGGTCCCTTCAGGTTCCGGGAGTGTCTCAGGCGCAGCAGATTTCCTGCTCCTGTGCCCTTATCCAAGGGAACCCAGTTTCCTCTTGGGCCAGGAATGTGGACAGGGGTGGACAGTGTTGGTGGTCTCTTCCACTCTGCAGTCTCAGGAGTGCCCACCTGTCTGGGCGGTGAGCTCTCTCTCCCCCGGGGTTTGGGAGCAGTGAGCTGGAGGCAGGGAGATCGAGATTGGGACTCCTGCTAAAAACTTCTATACCACATTTTTAATAGTGCAATTTGGCTCTTTGGGGTCTAACTTCTTGAGTTCTAGGTGTAAATTGGATATTAGCCCTCAATTAGTTGTAGGATTGGTAAAGATCTTTTCCCAATCTATTGGTTGCTGTTTTGTACTAATGACTGTATCCTTTGACTTACAGAATATTTGCAGTTTTATGAGGTCCATTTCATGATTCTTGATCTTAGAGCATAAGCCATTGGTGTTTTGTTCATGAAATTTTTCCCAGTGCTTATGTTTTTGAGGCTTTTCCCCACTTTTTTCTTCTATTAGTTTGAGTGTATCTGGTTTTAGGTGGAGATACAATAGTCAAAGAAAATGCAAAAGGCAAAAACCTCCTAACCCAAAACATCCAGGAAATCAAGGAAACAACGTGAAGACCAAACCTAAAAATAAGTATAGAAGAGAGCAAAGACTTCCAACTTAATGGGCCAGTAAATATTGTCAACAAAATTATAGAAGAAAACTTCCCTAACCTAAAAAAAGAGATGCCCATGAATGTTCAGGAGGCCTACAGAACTCCTAATAGATAGGACCAGAAAAAAAAATCCTGTAATCATATAATAATCAAAACACCAAATACACAAAACAAAGAAAGAATACTAAAAGCATTAAGAAGAAAAGGTCAAATTTCCCTTTTGAATATTGACGCAAAAATACTCAATAAAATTCTTGCCAACCCTGGCTGATCCCAGACCAAAACTCACTGCTCCCAAACCCCTTGGGAAAGAGAGCTCACTGCCTGGACAGGTGGGCATTCATGAGCACTGCAGAGCGGGAGAGACCACCAATACTGCCTACCCCTGCCAACATCCCTGGCCCAAGAGGAAACTGTATAGGGCCTCTGGGAACCAGAAGATAAGAGCACTCGAGCGGCAGGTCCCCTGAGTTCCAGACATTCCCTGGACCTGAAGGGACCCAGTCAACATTTCTCTGTACCCAAATCCCATGGGAGGGAGAGCTAAACCTTCAGAGGGGCAGACACGCCTGGCAAGCCAGAAGAGACTACACTCTGCCCACATTGCTGACTCCAGAGGAAAACACCTAACACCATCTGGGACACTAGTGAACGGGGGCCTCTGGGAAAAGGCAGCACAGGCCCTCCAGGTTGCTGCCCTCACGGAGAGCTCAAAAGCAGCCCCCTACAAGCAACTTCAGCTGAGGGACCACAGGTAAGACCAACTTTTTTGCTCCAAGTGACCTGCCTGGTGGACTCAGGACACAGGCCCACAGGAACACCTGAAGACCAATAGACAGGAAAGACTACAAGCCCAAAAGCAGAACACTATGTTCCCAAAACTGGCTGAAAGAAAACAGGAAACAGGTCTACAGCACTCCTGACACACACATAGGACAGTCTAGCCACTGTCAGAAATAACAGAACAAGGTAACACCAGAGACAACCTGATGGCGAGAGGCAAGCGCAGGAACCCAAGCAACAGAAACCAAGACGACATGGCATCATCAGAGCCCAATTCTCCCACCAAAGCAAACACTGAACATCCAAACACACCAGAAAAGCAAGATCTAGATTCAAAATCATATTTGATCACGATGCTGGAGGACTTCAAGAAAGACATGAAGAACTCCCTTAGAGAAATGCAGGAAAGCATAAATAAACAAGTAGAAGAATAGATAGATAGAGATAGATGTGATAGAAAGGAATCACAAAAATCCCTGAAAGAATTCCAGGAAAACACAATCAAACAGTTGAAGGAATTAAAAATGGAAATAGAAGCAATCAAGAAAGAACACATGGAAACAACCCTGGATATAGAAAACCAAAGGAAGAGACAAGGAGCCATAGATACAAGCATCAGCAACAAAATACAAGACATAGAAGAGAGAATCTCAGGAGCAGAAGATTCCATAGAAATCATCGACACAACTGTCAAAAATAATGTAAAACGGAAAAAGCTACTGGTCCAAAACATACAGGAAATCCAGGACACAATGAGAAGATCAAACCTAAGGATAATAGGTGTAGAAGAGAATGAAGACTCCCAGCTCAAGTAAACATCTTCAACAAAATCATAGAAGAAAACTTCCCTAACCTAAAAAAAGAGATGACCATAAACATACAAGAAGCCTACAGAACTCCAAATAGATTGGACCAGAAAAGAAACCCCTCCCATCACATAATAGTCAAAACACCAAATTCACAGAACAAAGAAAATATATTAAAAGCAGTAAGGGAAAAAGGCCAAGTAACATATAAAGGCAGACCTATCAGAAACACACCAGACATCTCACCAGAGACTATGAAAACCAGAAGATCCTGGACAGATGTCATACAGACCCTAAGAGAACACAAATGCCAACCCAGGTTACTGTATCCAGCAAAACTCTCATTAACATAGATGAAGAAACCGAGATATTCCACGAGAAAACCAAATTTACACAATATCTTTCTATAAATCCAACCCTACAAAGGATAATAAATGGTAAAGCCCAACATAAGGAGGCAAGCTACACCCTAGAAAAAGCAAGAAAATAATCGTCTTGGCAACAAAACAAAGAGAAGAAAAGCACACAAACGTAATCTCACATCCAAAGTCGAAAATAGCAGGAAGCAACCATCACTATTCCTTAATATCTCTCAACATCAATGGTCTCAACTCCCCAATAAAAAGACATAGACATTCCTCCATTGCTCATGGAATTGTAAGCTGATAAAACTACTTTGGAAATCAATCTGGCAATTCCTCAGAAAATTAGAAATAATTCTACCTGAAGACCCGGCTATATCACTTCTGGGCATGTTCTCAAAAGACGCATATATCCAACATATATGTTCATAGCAGCCTTATTTATAATAGCCAGAAGCTGGAAAGAACCCAGATGCCCTTCAACAGAGGAATGGATACAGAAAATGTGGTACATCTACACAATGAAATACTACTCAGCTATCAAAAACAATGACTTCATGAAATTCATAGGCAAATGGATAGAACTAGAAAATATCTTCCTCACTGAGGTAACTCAATCAGAAAACACACACACACACACACACACACACACACACACAGTATGCATTCACTGATAAGTAGATATTAGCCCAAAACTCGAGTTACCCAAGATACAATCCACAGACCACATGAAGATCAAGAAGGATGACGTAAGTGCAGATGCTTCATTCCTTCTTAATAGGGGGAACAAAAATATTCATAGGAGGGGATATTGAGACAAAGTTTGGAGCAGAGAATGAGGAATGGCCATTCAGAGCCTATCCCACCTGGGAATCCAGTCCATATATATACAACCACCAAAACTAGATAATATTGATGAAGCCAAGAATTGCAGGCTGACAGAATGATATAGCTGTCTCCTGAGAGGCTCTGCCAAAGCATGACAAATACAGAGGTAGATGCTCATAGCCAACTATTGAACTGAGAACAGGGTCCTCGATGGAGGAGTAAGAGAAAGGATTGAAGGAGCTGAAAGGCCTTGCAACCCCAACAACAATACCAATAACAAGAACAACAATTCCAACTAACCAGAGCTCCCAGAGACTAAACTACCATCCAAAGAGTACACATGGACAGACCCATGGCTCCAGCTGCATCTGTAGCAAAGGATGGTCTTGTTGGGCACCAATGGGAGGAGAAGCCCTGAACAAAACACCAATGGCTTATGCTCTAAGATCAAGAATCGACAAATGGGATCTCATAAAACTGCAAAGCTTCTGTAAGGCAAAGGACACTGTGGTTAGGACAAACCGGCAACCAACAGATTGGGAAAAGATCTTTACCAATCCTACAACAGATAGAGGCCTTATATCCAAACTATACAAAGAACTCAAGAAGTTAGACTGCAGGGAGACAAATAATCCTATTTAAAAATGGGGTTCAGAACTAAACAAAGAATTCACAGCTGAGGAATGCCAAGTGGCTGAGAAACACCTAAAGAAATGTTCAACATCTTTAGTCATAAGGGAAATGCAAATCAAAACAACCTTGAGATTTCACCTCACACCTGTCAGAATGGCTAAGATCAAAAACTCAGATGACAACAAATGCTGGCGAGGATGTGGAGAAAGAGGAACACTCCTCCATTGTTGGCGGGATTGCAGACTGGTAAAACCATTCTGGAAATCAGTCTGGAGGTTCCTCAGAAAATTGGACATTGAACTACCTGAGGATCCAGCTATACCTCTCTTGGGCATACCCACAAGATGCCCCAACATATAACAAAGACACATGCTCTACTATGTTCATAGCAGCCTTATTTATAATAGCCAGAAGCTGGAAAGAACCCAGATGCCCTTCAACAGAGGAATGGATACAGAAAATGTGGTACATCTACACAATGGAATATTACTCAGCTATCAAAAACAATGACTTTATGAAATTCATAGGCAAATGGTTGGAACTGGAAAATATCATCCTGATTGAGGTAACCCAATCACAGAAAAACACACATGGTATGCACTCATTGATAAGTGGCTATTAGCCCAAATGCTTGAATTACCCTAGATGCATAGAACACATGAAACTCAAGACGGATGATCAAAATGTGAATGCTTCACCTTCTTTAAAAGGGGAACAAGAATACCCTTGGCAGGGAATAGAGAGGCAAAAGATTAAAACAGAGACAGAAGGAACACCCATTCAGAGCCTGCCCCACCTGTGGCCGATACATATACAGCCACCCAATTAGACAAGATGGATGAAGCAAAGAAGTGCAGGCCGACAGGAGCCGGATGTAGATTGCTCCTGAGAGACACAGCCAGAATACAGCAAATACAGAGGCGAATGCCAGCAGCAAACCACTGAACTGAGAATAGGACCCCTGTTGAAGGAATCAGAGAAAGAACTGGAAGAGCTTGAAGGGGCTGGAGACCCCTTATGAACAACAATGCCAAGGAACTAGAGCTTCCAGGGACTAAGCCACTATCTAAAGACTATACATGGACTGACCCTGGACTCTGACCTCATAGGTAGCAATGAGTATCCTAGTAAGATCACCAGTGGAAGGGGAAGCACTTGGTCCTGCTAAGACTGAACCCCCAGTGAACGTGATTGTTGGGGGGAGGGCGGCAATGGGGGGAGGGTGGGGAGGGGAACTCGCATAAAGAAGGGGAGGGGGAGGGATTAGGGGGATGTTTGCCCGGAAACCAGGAAAGGGAATAACATTCGAAATGTAAATAAGAAATACTCAAGTTAATAAAAAAAAATGTGGTATAGAGGTAAACAAAGAATTCTCAGCTAAGGAATATTGACTGGCTGAGAAATACCTAAAGAAATGTTCAACATCCTTAGCCATCATGGAAATGCACATCAAAACAACCCTGAGATCCCAACTCACACCAGTCAGAATGGCTAAGATCAAAAACTCAGGTGACAACAGATGCTGGTGAGGATGCAGAGAAAGAGGAACACTCCTTCATTGTTGGTGGAATTGCAAGCTGGTACAACACTCTGGAATTCAGTTTGTTGGTTCATCAGAAAATTGGATAATGTGTGCCTGAGGACCCAGCTACTGCACTCCTGGGCATAAACCCAAATGATACTCCAACATACAACAAAGACACATGCTCCTCTATGTTCATAGCAGCCTTGTTTTCAATAGCCAGAAGCAGGAAAGAACCCAGATGCCCTTCAACAGAGGAATGGATACAGAAAATGTGGTACATCTACACAATGGTGTACTACTGAACTATCAAAATCAATGACATCCTGAAATTCAGAGGCAAATGGATGGAACTAGAAAATATACTTCACGAGGTAACCCAATCACAAAAACCATACATGATATGCATTCACTGGTAAGTGGGTGTTAATCCAAAAACTCGAATTACCCAATACACAATCCACAGACCCCTGAAGCTCAAGAAGAAGAACAACCAAAGTTTGGAAGCTTCTGTCATTCTTAAAGAGGGAACAAAAATATTCGTAGGAGGAGATATGGAGACAAAATTTGGATTAGAGACTGAAGGAATGGGCATTCAGAACCTGCCCTACCTGAGGATCCAGCCCATATATATACAGCCACCAAATCTAGACAATATTGATTCAGCCAAGACATTCAGGCTGACAGGTGCCTGATATAGCTGTCTCCTGAGTGGCTCAGTCAGGGCATGACAAATACAGAGGCGAATGCTAGCAGCAAACCATTGAACTGAATGGGGTCCCCATTGGAGGAATGAGTTAGAGTAAGGATTGAAGGAGATAAATGGGCTTGCAACCCCAAAAGAACAATACCAACCAAGAAGAGCTCCCAGGGACTAAACCCCTACCCAAAGACTACACATGGACAGACCCTTGCCACCTTTTATATATGAAGCAGAGGATGTCCTTTTTGGGCCACATTGGGGGGAGAAGCCCTTGGTCCTGCCAAGGCTGGACCTCCTAGTGTAGGGGAATTTCAGGGCAGGGAGGAAGGAAGGGGTTTGTTTTGGTAGGGGGAACACTGTTTTAGAAGTAGGGGTAGGGGGATGGGATAGCAGGCTTATGAATGGGAAAGTGCGAAAGGGAATAACTTTGAAACGTAAGTAAAAAATATCCAATTAAAAACAAAAAGAATTACTGACTCTTGAAATCCATACCTTCTTACTTTCAATTTGCCTCAGTTCTGGATAGGCTCAAGCAATCCAACCTCCTTTCAGCCCAAGGAGCTGAACAGATAAAATCTACCTCAGCTAAGGTAAAACAAATTCCATCAAGTCTCTTGATGGAATATGTTTCTGGCTTAAAAGGTTTTATTGTATTACTAAAAGTGCTTCAGTTCAAAACTATAATTTTTAAGGTCCAATCATAACAGAGATGGACAGTCAATAACCATGATGGTGATCAAATATATTGTGTTCAGAAACACATTTAAAGTAATAATAAGTAGGTACTGATGAAGTTAATTATAAGATTAAGCTTTATTTAGTCTCTTGTTTCAGGTTTGTAAGGTACAGTGTGGAGCAAAAAACTAGAAGCAGACAAAGGTTGTTTAACTTTGATATGTTACATAAGTACTAGCTCTCAAAACAGTCAGAGATCTGCTCAATATGGCATTTAATATGTTTAAACTTAGGATGATCGACAGACACTGCTAAATCCTAATAGTGACCCACCCCAAGGTCTCCAAGAAGATATGGTCACAAGGACAAAGGACACTACCGGGATTGTAGTATGATAACCACTGGCTGTAACTGCCCCAATGCCTTACCTGCTACAGAGAACTGGAGACTTGATTGCTACACGTTGCTTGAGACAAGATGAAGTCAGTCTCTTCCATGTTACTCCAGTACAGAAAAGTCCTCTTCAACCCCTTGGCCTAATGGCCAAGACTACCTCCCTCTGCCCTCGATGCCATAGAAATACAGGAGCCTGGGATAATGGTTTAGCAAATAAAATATGGACAGGTCTCTGTCATTTTAACTGATATGTAGGCCATTTAGATTAAAATTTATCCTTCTTTAGGTCTCTGATCAATTGATACTTATGCTAATTATAGCTTGACAGAAAACAAAAGGCAGCTAGCTTCTTACATCAAGGTAATCTACCACTGTGTTAGTTCATTAGTTGAACTAATTCATTAGTTAGCTAAAACTATTAGGCCTCTCATTAAAAGGGCAAATTTGCTTTGCTCACAGGCTTCATATGAAATGACTGCTTTTAATAACCAACTGGGTGTGTTATTAAATAATTGTATGCATTAAATAATTGGATAAAATATAAAATATAAAATTTATTTAATGTCTGAGGATCTAAAAATTGTTTATGGGTCTAGGAAAATGTTTGAGATTGAGAAGTGCAAGTGGTGACGGTTGGACAACATAAATAAACTTAAGTGGTGAAAGAAAAATCATCATTTGTGTCTTCTCTTGGCACTCTTTTGTTTCTGTTGGCTTGTTTTGTCCAACATTGATGTGATGGGTTTTAGGCACACACATGCATACAGGTATGTGCACACACATATAGACACACACGACACAATGCATCCCCCACAAACACCACAAACACACACACACACACACACACACACACACACACACACACACATTTAGGTGAAGAACTCAGACAGGGACAGTGCTTTCCTGGTTGGCCACTACTTGCTTCTTTCATTGGTCTTCTCTGATGACCTACTCTGCATGAACTCTCTTTTGGGATTGCTTTATTTCTCCAAGTAATACATCTGGGTAGAATCCCTTTCAAGATGGTCAGATGGGGTGCTTTATATGTTGTGGAAATGTGGCTGATTGTTTCTTGCTATACCCTTAGAGCCAGCTCACCACCTTCCTATTCCCAAAAAAGTATATGAACCTCAGACCATACAGCCATTCCTCAACCTATGGAGAACAATATTGAACCATATGAGTGGTTAAAACATCCGAGCCTAGGGAGCAGTCTCAGTCTCATTCAAATCACCACAGTGGTTCTTTGGATGCACTCTTGTTTCATTAGGGAAATCGCACACTTAAAACTTTCACTATTTGTTCATGAAGTTTTCTCCAGTACCCATGTGTTCGAGATTCTTCCCCACTTTTTCTTCTATTAGTTTGAGTGTATCTGGTTTAATGTGGAGGTCCTCATTCCACTTGGACTTAAACTTTGGACAGGGTGATGAGCATGGATCGATTTGCATTCTTCTAAATGCTGATCTCCAGTTGAACCAGCACCATTTGCTGAAAATGCTATATTTTTTCCATTGAATGGTTTTGGCTCCTTTGTCAAAAATCAAGTGACCATAGGTGTGTGGGTTCATTTCTGGGTCTTCAATTCTATTCCACTGGTCTACCTGTCTGTGTCTGTACCAATACCATACAATTTTTATCACTATTGCTCTGTAATACTGCTTGAGTTCAGGGATAGTGATCCCCCCAGAAGTCCTTTTATTGTTGTTGATAGTTTTAGCTATCCTGGGTTTTTTGCTATTCCAGATGAATTTGCAAATTTTTCTGTCTAACTCTCTGAAGAATTGGATTGGAATTTTGGTAGGAATTGTATTGAATTTGTAGATTGCTTTTGGTAAAATGGCCATTTTTACTATATTAATCCTGGTAAAAACTAAAAAGCTTCTGTAAGGCAAAGGACACTGTTGTTAGGACAAAACGCCAACCAACAGACTGGGAAAAGATCTTAACCAATCCTACAACAAATAGAGGGCTCATATCCAAAATATACAAAGAACTCAAGAATTTAGATCGAAGGGAGACAAATAATCCTATTAAAAATGGGGTTCAGAGCTAAACAAAGAATTCACAGCTAAGGAATGCCAAGTGGCTGAGAAGCACCTAAAGAAATGTTCAACATCTTTAGTCATAAGGAAAATGCAAATGAAAACAACCCTGAGATTTCACCTTACACCTGTCAGAATGGCTAAGATCAAAAACTCAGATGACAGAAAATGCTGGCGAGGATGTGGAGAAAGAGGAACACTCCTCCATTGTTGGCGGGATTGCAGACTGGTAAAACCATTCTGGAAATCAGTCTGGAGGTTCCTCAGAAAATTGGACATTGAACTACCTGAGGACCCAGCTATACTTCTCTTGGGTATATACCCAAAAGATGCTCCAACATATAACAAAGACACGTGCTCCACTATGTTCATAGCAGCCTTATTTATAATAGCCAGAAGCTGGAAAGAACCCAGATGCCCTTTCAACAGAGGAATGGATACAGAAAATGTGGTACATCTACACAATGGAATATTACTCAGCTATCAAAAAACAATGACTTTATGAAATTCATAGGCAAATGGATGGAACTGGAAAATATCATCCTGAGTGAGGTAACCCAATCACAGAAAAACACACATGGTATGCACTCATTGATAAGTGGCTATTAGCCCAAATGCTCAAATTACCCTAAGTGCCCAGAACACATGAAACTCAAGAAGGATGATCAAAATGTGAATGCTTCACTCCTTCTTAAAAGGGGAACAGGAATACCCTCGTGAGGGGATAGGAAGGCAAAGTTTAGAACAGAGGCAGAAGGAACACCCATTCAGAGCCTGCCCCATATGTGACCCATACATATACAGCCACCAAGCTGGATAAGATAGATGAAGCAAAGAAATGCAGGTTGACAGTAACCAGATGTAGATCTCTCCTGAGAGACACAGCCAGAATACGGCAAATACATAGGTGAATGCCAGCAGCAAACCACAGAGCTGAGAATGGGACCCCTGTTGAAGTATTCAGAGAAAGGACTGAAGAGCTTGAAGGGGCTTGAGACCCCATATGAACAACAATGCTAACCAACCAGAGCTTCCAGGGACTAAGCCACTACCCAAAGACTATACATGAACTGACCCTGGGCTCCAACTGCATAGGTAGCAATGAATAGCCTAGTAAGAGCACCAGTGAAATGGGAAGCCCATGGTCCTGCCAAGACTGAACCCCCAGTGAACGTGATTGTTGGGGGGAGAGGGGTAATGGGGGCAGGATGGGGAGGGGAACACCCACATAGAAGCGGACGCGGAGGGGTTAGGGGGATGTTTGCCTGGAAACCAGGAAAGGGAATAACAATTGAAATGTAAATAATAAATATCCAATTTAATAAAAATGAATAAAAAAAACTTTCACTAAATGTATTCTTATTCATAGCTTCAGTTTAATTCTGAGTTCCTCTTACCTACTGTTGGCTAGTTGAAATAATACATGTGAAATATATATATTTCACAATCTTTTAATATTGGGTACAAAATGATATTTGTTATTTAAATATACTGTTGCTGCTGAAACACCATGTCCAAAAGCAATTTGGGGAAGAAAGTGTTCATTTGTCCTACACTTCCAACACTATAGTCTATCATTGAAGGAAAACAAGGCAGGAACATCCCAGGAACCAGGAGGCAGGGGCTGATTGATGCAGAGGCCATGGAGGAGTGCTGCTTACTGGCTTGCTCATCATCGCTTGCTCAGCTTACTTTTTATAGATCCCAGGACCACCAGTCCAGGGACAACACCACCCATAGTGAGTCATGCCACCCCCTCAATCACTAATTATGAAAATGCCCTACAGCTGGATCTTATAGAAATAATTTCTAATCTGGTTTCCCTCCTTTCAGATGATTCTAGATTGTATCAAGTTGACATAACATTAGTTAACTCAACTGACCACGTGTCAACTTGACAAACAAACATATCACTGTTAAGTCAGAACCTCTCCTTTCTTGTTTATCCCCAGGATCACCATTAACATGAATGTTCCAATATTAAACCCTTCATAAACATTTTTTTACTTTGTAACTTTTAATGTTCCACAGTCTTTAAATTGAAACACTTTAAAATTCAGTCCCTTTCAAAATATGAAGTCTCATTTAAAATCTAAAATCTTTTAAAAAATTAGTTTCTAAACTGTGGGCTTCTGAAAAATGAAAAGTTAATACTTTCTTCCTTCAAGAAGGAAGAACCCTGGCACAGTCACAATATGAAGACAGCAAAGTCAAACTCTAAAAGTGTAAATAACTCATTATCTAATATCTGGGATTCACTCACAATCTTCTGGGCTCCTCCAAAGTGTTTGAGTCACCTCACTGACTTTACCCTTTGTAGCATATATAGATTAACTTTCAGATTCAGGATGGCTTCATTCTGAATATGCCTTCCTTGACAACTTTTATTTTTTTGGTCTTTTGAGACAGGGTTTCATTATCTATTCCTGTTTGACATCGAACTCACATACCTCTATCTTCTTCTGCTTTCAATCAGTGAGATTAAAGGTACACACCACTGTATCCAGCTTAGATTAAAACAACAACAACAACAACAACAACAACAACAACAGCAGCAGCAGCAACAACCAACAAGAAAACAAGATTAATTTTTATATTTATTTATATATATATGTGTATTGGTGAGTATGTGTCACATTCATGAAGGTGGCCTCGTAAGTATTGAGTGTCCTATAGTTGTATTTAAAAAAACTCTGTTTATTAGTTTTTCATAATCCTCTTCCCAAAGAAGACATTATGGAGAGCATATTTCATGTCCTTGTTACGCAGGCTATAGATGAAGGGATTTAAAGCTGGTGTCACCACAGAGTATATCAGTGTGATAGTTTTATGCATGTCAACTGAGTTGCCAGATGTGGGACTCACATACATCACCATTATGGTTCCATAGAACAGAGATACCACCAGCAGGTGGGACCCACAGGTTGAGAAGGCCTTTTGTCGTCCATCTGAAGAAGGAACCTGGAGAACAGCTCTGAGCACCAGGGTATAGGATGCAAGGATGTACAAACCAGTGATAGTAATGATAAGAGTACTTATTGAATAGAATACATGTTTTATGATGGGTGTAGGGGTACAGGAGAGCGCCATTAGTGGGTCCACATCACAGAGAAAATGATCAATGATATTGGGGCCACAGAAAGACAATCGAGAAATGAAGAAAATGGGAATCAAATATACAGAGAATCCAATGATCCAACAGAGGGACACCAGAATACTGCAGAATTGCCCAGTCATGATGGAAGGATAGTGCAGTGGGTGGCAGATGGCTAGGTACCTATCATAAGCCATGGCACAGAGGAAGAAACATTCAGTTGTACCCAGGGAGAAGAAGAAGTAGAACTGAGTAAAGCATCCAGAGAAGGACATAGTCTTAGTATTGGATAGAAAGTTGACCAGCATGTTGGGGACTATGCAGGTCACGTACCAGATTTCTAGGAAGGAGAAGTTGGCCAGGAACATGTACATAGGGGTGTGGAGTTGGTGGTTCCACCTTACTGCAAAAATGATGGCCATATTCCCAGTCACAGTTATCATGTAGACCAGCAGAATCAGTGAGAAAAGTGTGATTTGAATCTTCCAGGGACCAGGGAAGCCCAATAAGACAAAATATGTCACTGTGGATGCCTCTGACTTATTCATGACCACCAGACTGTGGGAAGAAGGTAGATAAGAATGATGAATTTTGTTGGTGAAATATCTTGAAGCTTTTCTTTGGACAAAGAGATTGACTCATGCAGGCAAATGCATTGAATATTTTAGAACATTGAATAAGCTTTATCCTATTTCTGAGTATGTCCTTTTCACTCCAAAGTTAATCTGTTTCTACAAAATAAATACTAAGTTTTGTGAGTTTGCAGTGGCAGTAGATAATCAATTAAATTTGATTTTTGTCATTTTAGTGATAACCACATTTTTTAGCATAAGGCCCAGGGTTTGGTTTCTGCACCAGCAAAACAGGTGCAAAAAAAATTCAAAATCAAAATATCAAAATAATGGCAAAAATGTTTTTCCCCACTCTGGCTTGGTTTTCTGTGAAGGTTGTTCAAACACAACCAAAGTGCCATCCTTTTTAGTCTGAGGACATACATGCTATTATTTTCAATAGACTTTGTATAAATTTCAATGGTTTATAATTTGACATTAATTTAGATTGTTTTTGGAACAGTTATTATTAAGAGAATTTATTTTTGATTATATTGAATAATGACAGGAGAAGAAAGTCAATAATAATAAATAATTTATGCAGCTTGCTTTTTCATATTTTAAGATATTGTATAAGGATTGTTCACTTATAATTTTATAAATAATTTTTTGTTTTTAGCAATAAAAAGCCTCCATTTTATTCAGTTTAATTTCACATGTCAATTTATCGTTTTTTAAAATATTTTTTAGTTTATCATTTTTTATTCATTTAATATTGTTATATTAATGGACATAATGTATGTGAATACTTATGAGATTTTCCTCCATAAAACACTTTTATTAGTTCCAGAATTTTCCTGACATTTTATTATTCACAGTCTATCTTCATTTGTTTAATTTATATCCAATATTCAAAAAACAAGGCACAAAAATAAAAATAGTTGTTTCTAAATTTAATTTATTTACATTCCAAAATTTGCCCCCCCTTTTGCAGAACATAGTAATCACAGATAAGTTTGTCTTCTTTATGACTGCTAATTGTATATCATATATATTTTACTATGACAGTCTCATGAAGTTAATACACTTCTATGGGACTCACTTCCCTTCCTCAATTCATCTTTCCTCTGAATCTTCTTCATTTCTTTCCTCTTTTGTTACATTTTTCCAAGGAAAAATAATTTTAAAAATCAAGCTGGGATGTAGGTAGTATTTACCTAGCATAAATGATGTCATGGATTTCATTAACCTATATCATAAAAAGATACAATAAAAAACTGGAAAAAACCCAGTAACCAGGAAAGGGAATGATAATCGAAATGTAAATAAGAAATACTCAAGTTAATAAAGACAAAAGAAAAAAACTGGAAAAAAGAGAAAAACCATCAAAGCACAGGGAAAGAGCACAGGGATAGATTCAAAGTATCAACAAAATCTTTTAAAATTACTCTTTAAAGATGATGTTTTATTGCATACAGTACTGGCCGGCCTGAAATTTGCTATTTAGCCTCTTAGGCTACATTTTGAACCTTTCATCTTCCTGTCTTAGCCCTTTGAGTGGTAGATATTGTTATGAGAACTATGCCTGGCTGAACAAAATGATTTAAACTTTTCATGAGGAAGAGCATTGTATATATATTTTAATAGAAATAGCACATATAACACTTATAGTATTCATTGAACATAATATAAAAGAAAACTTGGAGATGATATTAGATAAGATAGACATACTGTGAGCTCTCTGCTCCCAGGCCCCCTGGAGGGGAGTTCTTGCCGCCTGGTCGGGCGGGCTCTCCTGAGGCAGCAGAGCGGAGGAGACCACCAACGCTGCCCACCCCTGCCCACATCCCTGGCCCAGGAGGAAACTGTATACGGCCTCTGGGTACCCGTAGAGGAGGGCCCAGGAGCAGCAGATCCACTGCGTCTGAGACACCGCACCTGAAGGGTCCGACCGGATAAACAGTTCTCTGCACCCAAATCCCGTGGGAGGGAGAGCTAAACCTTCAGAGAGGCGGACACGCCTGGGAAACCAGAAGAGACTGCACGCTGCACACAGTACTGACCCCAGAGGAAAACAAAAGCTATCTGGAACCCTGGTGCACCAAACCTCCCGGAAGGGGCGGCGCAGATCTTCCTGGCTGCTGAGGCCGTGGAGAGCTCATAGGCAACACCCCGCGAGCAAACTTGAGCCTGGGGACCACAGGTAAGACAAACTTTTCTGGTACAAACGACTTGCCTGGTGAACTCAAGACACAGGCTCACAGGAACAGCTGAAGACCTGTAGAGAAGAAAAACTACGCGCCCGAAAACAGAACACTCTGTCCCCATAACTGGCTGAAAGAAAACAGGAAAACAGGTCTACAGCACTCCTGAAACACAGGCTTATAAGACAGTCTAGCCACTGTCAGAAATAGCAGAACAAAGTAACACTAGAGATAATCTGATGGCGAGAGGCAAGCGCAGGAACCCAAGCAACAGAAACCAAGACTACATGGCATCATCGGAGCCCAATTCTCCCACCAAAGCAAACACAGAATATCCAAACACACCAGAAAAGCAAGATCTAGTCTCAAAATCATATTTGATCATGATGTTGGAGGACTTCAAGAAAGACATGAAGAACTCCCTTAGAGAAACACAGGAAAACATAAACAAACAAGTAGAAGCCTACAGAGAGGAATCGCAAAAAAATTCCTAAAAAAGAATTCCAGGAAAACATAAATAAACAAGTAGAAGCCCATAGAGAGGAATCACAAAAAATCCCTGAAAGAATTCCAGGAAAACACAATCAAACAGTTGAAGGAATTAAAAATAGAAATAGAAGCAATCAAGAAAGAACACATGGAAACAACCCTGGATATAGAAAACCAAAAGAAGAGACAAGGAGCTGTAGATACAAGCATCACCAACAGAATACAAGAGATGAAGAGAGAATCTCAGGAGCAGAAGATTCCATAGAAATCATTGACTCAACTGTCAAAGATAATGTAAAGGAAAAAACTACTGGTCCAAAAACATACAGGAAATCCAGGACTCAATGAGAAGATCAAACCTAAGGATAATAGGTATAGAAGAGAGTGAAGACTCCCCAGCTCAAAGGACCAGTAAATATCTTCAACAAAATCATAGAAGAAAACTTCCCTAACCTAAAAAAGAGATACCCATAGGCATACAAGAAGCCTACAGAACTCCAAATAGATTGGACCAGAAAAGAAACACCTCCCGTCACATAATAGTCAAAACACCAAACGCACAAAATAAAGAAACAATATTAAAAGCAGTAAGGGAAAAACGTCAAGTAACATATAAAGGCAGACCTGTCAGAATCACACCAGACTTTTTGCCAGAAACTATGAAGGCCAGAAGATCCTGGACTGATGTCATACAGACCCTAAGAGAACACAAATGCCAGCCCAGGTTACTGTATCCTGCAAAACTCTCAATCAACATAGATGGAGAAACCAAGATATTCCATGACAAAACCAAATTTACACAATATCTTTCTACAAATCCAGCGCTACAAAGGATAATAAATGGTAAAGCCCAACATAAGGAGGCAAGCTATACCCTAGAAGAAGCAAGAAACTAATCGTCTTGGCAACAAAACAAAGAGAAGAAAAGCACACAAACATAACCTCACATCCAAATATGAATACAACAGGAAGCAATAATCACTATTCCTTAATATCTCTCAACATCAATGGCCTCAACTCCCCAATAAAAAGACATAGATTAACAAACTGGATACGCAATGAGGACCCTGCATTCTGCTGCCTACAGGAAACACACCTCAGTGACAAAGACAGACACTACCTCAGAGTGCTGGGAAACAACTTTCCAAGCAAATGGTCGGAAGAAGCAAGCTGGAGTAGCCATTCTAATATCAAATAAAGTCAATTTTCAACTAAAAGTCATCAAAAAAGATAAGGAAGGACACTTCATATTCATCAAAGGAAAAATCCACCAAGATGAACTCTCAATCCTAAATATCTATGCCCCAAATACAAGGGCACCTACATACGTAAAAGAAACCTTGCTAAAGCTCAAAACACATTACACCTCACACAATAATAGTAGGAGATTTCAACACCCCACTCTCATCAATGGACAGATCATGGAAACAGAAATTAAACAGAGACGTAGACAGACTAAGAGAAGTCATGAGCCAAATGGACTTAACAGATATTTATAGAACATTCTATCCTAAAGCAAAAGAATATACCTTCTTCTCAGCTCCTCATGGTACTTTCTCCAAAATTGACCATATAATTGGTCAAAAAATGGGCCTCAACAGGTACAGAAAGATAGAAATAATCCCATGCGTGCTATCGGACCACCACGGCCTAAAACTGGTCTTCAATAACAATAAGGGAAGAATGCCCACATATACGTGGAAATTGAACAATGCTCTACTCAATGATAACCTGGTCAAGGAAGAAATAAAGAAATTAAAAACTTTTTAGAATTTAATGAAAATGAAGATACAACATACCCAAACTTATGGGACACAATGAAAGCTGTGCTAAGAGGAAAACTCATAGCGCTGAGTGCCTGCAGAAAGAAACAGGAAAGAGCATATGTCAGCAGCTTGACAGCACACCTAAAAGCTCTAGAACAAAAAGAAGCAAATACACCCAGGAGGAGTAGAAGGCAGGAAATAATCAAACTCAGAGCCGAAATCAACCAAGTAGAAACAAAAAGGACCATAGAAAGAATCAACAGAACCAAAAGTTGGTTCTTTGAGAAAATCAACAAGATAGATAAACCCTTAGCTAGACTAACGAGAGGACACAGAGAGTGTGTCCAAATTAACAAAATCAGAAATGAAAAGGAGACATAACTACAGATTCAGAGGAAATTCAAAAATCATCAGATCTTACTATAAAAAGCCAATATTCAATAAAACTTGAAAATCTGCAGGAAATGGACAATTTCCTAGACAGATACCAGGTACCGAAGTTAAATCAGGAACAGATAAACCAGTTAAACAACCCCATAACTCCTAAGGAAATAGAAGTAGTCATTAAAGGTCTCCCAACCAAAAGGAGCCCAGGTCCAGACGGGTTTAGTGCAGAATTCTATCAGACCTTCATAGAAGACCTCGCACCAATATTATCCAAACTATTCCAAAAATTGAAACAGATGGAGCACTACCCGAATTCCTTCTATGAAGCCACAATTACTTTATACCTAAACCACACAAAGACCCAACAAAGAAAGAGAACTTCAGACCAATTTCCTTATGAATATCGATGCAAAATACTCAATAAAATTCTGGCAAACCGAATCCAAGAGCACATCAAAACAATCATTCACCATGATCAAGTAGGGCTTCATCCCAGGCATGCAGGGATGGTTTAATATCTGGAAAACCATCAACGCATCCATTATATAAACAAACTGAAAGAACAAAACCACATGATCATTTCATTAGATGCTGAGAAAGCATTTGACAAAATTCAACACCTCTTCATGATAAAAGTCCTGGAAAGAATAGGAATTCAAGGCCCATACCTAAACATAGTAAAAGCCATATACAGCAAACCAGTTGCTAACATTAAACTAAATGGAGAGAAACTTGAAGCAATCCCACTAAAATCAGGGACTAGACAAGGCTGCCCACTCTCTCCCTACTTATTCAATATAGTTCTTGAAGTTCTAGCCAGAGCAATCAGACAACAAAAGGAGGTCAAGGGGATGTAGATCGGAAAAGAAGAAGTCAAAATATCACTATTTGCAGATGATATGATAGTATATTTAAGTGATCCCAAAAGTTCCACCAGAGAACTACTAAAGCTGATAAACAACTTCAGCAAAGTGGCTGGGTATAAAATTAACTCATATAAATCAGTAGCCTTCCTCTACACAAAAGAGAAACAGGCCGAGAAAGAAATTAGGGAAATGACACCCTTCATAATAGATCCAAATAATTTAAAGTCCCTCGGTGTGACTTTAACCAAGCAAGGGAAAGATCTGTACAATAGGAACTTCAAGACTCTGAAGAAAGAAATTGAAGAAGATCTCAGAAGATGGAAAGATCTCCCATGCTCATGGATTGGCAGGATTAATATAGTAAAAATGGCCATTCTACCAAAAGCGATCTACAGATTCAATGCAATCCCCATCAAAATACCAATCCAATTCTTCAAAGAGTTAGACAGAACAATCTGCAAATTCATCTGGAATAACAAAAAACCCAGGATAGCTAAAACTATCCTCAACAATAAAAGGACTTCAGGGGGAATCACCATCCCAGATCTCAAGCAGTATTACAGAGCAATAGTGATAAAAACTGCATGGTATTGGTACAGAGACAGACAGATAGACCAATGGAACCGAATTGAAGACCCAGAAATGAACCCACACACCTATGGGCACTTGATTTTTGACAAAGGAGCCAAAACCATCCAATGGAAAAAAGATAGCTTTTTCAGCAAATGGTGCTGGTTCAACTGAGGTCAACATGTAGAAGAATGCAGATCGATCCATGCTTATCACCCTGTACAAAGCTTAAGTCCAAGTGGATCAAGGACCTCACATCAAACCAGATACACTCAAACTAATAGAAGAAAAACTAGGGAAGCATTTGGAACACATGGGCACTGGAAAAAATTTCCTGAACAAAACACCCATGGCTTATGCTCTAAGATCAAGAATCGACAAATGGGATCTCATAAAACTGCAAAGCTTCTGTAAGGCAAAGGACACTGTGGTTAGGACAAAACGGCAACCAACAGATTGGGAAAAGATCTTTACCAATCCTACAACAGATAGAGGGCTTATATCCAAAATATACAAAAAACTCAAAAAGTTAGACCATAGGGAGACAAATAACCCTATTAAAAAATGGGGTTCAGAGCTAAACAAAGAATTCACAGCTGAAGAATGCCGAATGGCTGAGAAACACCTAAAGAAATGTTCAACATCGTTAGTCATAAGGGAAATGCAAATCAAAACAACCCTGAGATTTCACCTCACACCAGTGAGAATGGCTAAGATCAAAAACTCAGGTGACAGCAAATGCTGGCGAGGATGTGGAGAAAGGGGAACACTCCTCCATTGTTGGTGGGGTTGCAGACTGCTACAACCATTCTGGAAATCAGTCTGGAGGTTCCTCAGAAAATTGGACATCGAACTGCCTGAGGATCCAGCTATACCTCTCTTGGGCATATACCCAAAAGATGCCCCAACATATAAAAAAGACACGTGCTCCACTATGTTCATCGCAGCCTTATTCATAATAGCCAGAAGCTGGAAAGAACCCAGATGCCCTTCAACAGAGGAATGGATACAGAAAATGTGGTACAACTACACAATGGAATATTACTCAGCCATCAAAAACAATGACTTTGTGAAATTCGTAGGCAAATGGTTGGAACTGGAAACTATCATCCTGAGTGAGCTAACCCAATCACAGAAAGACATACATGGTATGTACTCATTGATAAGTGGCTATTAGCCCAAATGCTTGAATTACCCTAGATGCCTAGAACAAATGAAACTCAAGACGGATGATCAAAATGTGAATGCAGATCGCTCCTGAGAGACACAGCCAGAATACAGCAAATACAGAGGCGTATGCCAGCAGGAAACCACTGAACTGAGAACAGGACCCCTGTTGAAGGAATCAGAGAAAGAACTGGAAGAGCTTGAAGGAGCTCAAGACCCCATATGTACAGCAATGCCAACCAACCAGAGCTTCCAGGGACTAAGCCACTACCCAAAGACTATACATGGACTGACCCTGGACTCTGACCTCGTGGGTTGCAATGAATATCCTAGTAAGAGCACCAGTGGAAGGGAAGCCCTGGGTCCTGCTAAGACTGAACCCCTAGTGAACTAGACTGTTGGGGAGAGGGCAGCAATGGGGGAGGGTTGGGAGGAACACCCATAAGGAAGGGGGAGGGGGGGATGTTTGCCCGGAAACCGGGAAAGGGAATAACACTCGAAATGTATATAAGAAATACTCAAGTTAATAATAATAATAAAAAAAAAAGATAGATATACTGTGATGGTGTAGCTGTCCCAGGAACAACAGTTTAGTAATAGCCCAAGTGAATGGTTCTAATTGAGCAATGTAGCTTCTTTATTTTTAGACAGAAGCTATGAAGAAAAGAAATATGAGAATGAAGAGATTTTAAGTTTTTAAAACTAAGATAATTATTAAGAATTAAGCCAACCCATACCGATTCTCATTTCGGTAGCACATCAAGAAAGACCCGTAGCTTTCTACAGCCACACTACACATTTTCCACGTTTTCACATAAACCTCTCTACAACAGGGTGCCGAGCCGTCCTGAAGCAGCAGCAGCAGCAATGACTCTGAACCCAGGTCATAGATTCTGATGCCAAATGGAAATATGTAAATCTGAGTCACATGCACAGCAGCTGTAGATTACGTTTGTTGACATTAAAGACAACGGAGCAATGTGTGCAGATGAAATGTTAGTCCTAGGAGAGGATGGCAGAGGAACCACAGATGACTGCCAATGTTAATGCAAAGGCTCTTCCTTACATGGCTGTTGTTAAACTCTACACGAATTTGTAATCTTCATCAGCACTGATTTCATCTTGCCGCACAGCCACATTCTCTTCTCATCCCCTTTTCTTCCTCTTTTTGCTTCTCCCCTCTCTGTCTCTAAGGTCTCTCTATACAGCTCATCCTGGCCTCACTCAGGAACCCCAGGTTCCCCTTCCAGTGCTATGATTACAAGCATGCAGCCCATTCCCAGATCCTTTCTTAATGAGCTGTGCAGTGGATGAAGAGAGAACTGAGAAAGAAAACAGTAATTCCAATACTGATTCCTATTGGCTTCCATTTCAGGGCAAAGAGCTATCCCCTCACTGTCCTGCACACATGTCATAAAAAGGCTCATCTTCCCTGATGCCTTAGCCACATTGTCCTGTGAATAAACTTGATATCATTGGCTTTGGAGTGGGCAAATTCCATGATGATCTAAACATTCTGGATAATGTTCTTTTTCTTTTAATTTTGAGCAGAAAGACAAACTGACAGTTGTTGAGAGCCTTTGAGCCCATTGAATGGGCAGATGCATTACTTAGTAGACCCACCTGTCATGCAGAACAACAGTAGTGCCTGCCACATACTAGGTCATCCTGCAGTCAGAGTAAGGACCCAAAGATTCTCTCCTTTATTGGATCAAGCACAGCTGCTGTGCATAAGCATTCCATACATTACTAATTCTGCTGCCTTTGCACTACAAGACTGTAATGTTCTGTTTCTCGCTGTGCAAAGATTGTGTGTTGGTCCCTTTTTATGTCCTATGTTGCCAACCGTTAAGATTTCTCAGCTCTCTGTTCGAATGAACCTATTATTTTCCATGTTGTCCTCGGGGACCTCTTTGCTTCTTGTCATGGGGTTTCACTAAGAATTTTGATAAATTGCTCTACAGGGATTATTAATAATGTGCCACAGATCTCATGGCCTTCCCTCCTTAAGTTTGAGAGTCTCTAACAGGGTATGCAACTTTTGTGATGAGATACATAGAATGTTCAGCTAAATCTCATTTCTTTTAAAAATTTATTATATTTTATTTAAATGTTTTTAGTGTTTAAGTTTATAATTATATCATCTTTCCATTCCCTATAATGCATCCAAACCTTTCCACATTCCCCTTCTTGCTCTTTTTCAAATTCGTGGCTTCTTTTTTATTAATTGTTGCACACGTGCACAGACATTCCTAAGTATCGAAACACAACTGAACCATTTGGTTTTGGGTAACTCGTGGGTGTACTCTTCCCAGGAAAGACGGTTTCTCCACTCTTAGCCTCCCTTAGTTGCTTGCACTTTGGTGCTATCAGAAAGTGACATGAAAATTCCCCAAGAAGCAACAACCACCAGTCACATACCGGCCTGCTTACTGCAAACTCCTACAACCGCCAACATGGTGAAATAACCTGAGGATGCAGCAGCGCACACACTCCTCGTTGGTAACTAATAGCTCTCTAAGTTTACTCAAGACCTGCTCAGTAGGAGGGACATCATACCACGTATTTGAAACGTAACCAACTACCCAGTGCTAGTGAAGTTATAGGTCTTAGAGAAGAACCCGAAACTACCACTTTATTAAAGCTGTATAGTAGCTGACTGTATTCTTAATATCTGTCTCTACATACAGGAAAGTGTGATCCTCACCCTCTTCAATTAAACTTCACTCTGTCATAGACACAGACCATTACCATTCTTCTTAAATAGGCTTGTTTAATTTTGGGGGATTTATTTATTTATTTATTTATTTACTTTCTATCTATTCATCCTTTCACACATCTGCCTGTCTATCTATCTATCTATCTATCTATCTATCTATCTATCTATCTATCTCTATCTATCTATCCATCCATCCATCCATCCACCCACCCACCCACCCACCCACCCACCCACCCACCCATCCATCCACCCATCTATCTATCTATCTATCTATCTATCTATCTATCTATCTATCTATCTATCTATCTATCCATCTATCCATCCATCCATCCATCCATCCACCCACCCACCCACCCACCCACCCACCCACCCACCCATCTATCTATCTATCTATCTATCTATCTATCTATCTATCTATCTATCTATCTATCTATCTATCTATCTATCTATCCATTCATCTATCCACCCACCCACCCACCCACCCATCCATCCATCCATCTATCTATCTATCTATCTATCTATCTATCTATCTATCTATCTATCTA
>NC_046165.1:72977078-73162078 GCF_011064425.1 Rattus rattus
AAAACAAAACAAAAACAAAAATCAAAACAACAAACAAACAAACAAACAAATGAACTTAAAATATAATGGGTGCACCTAGCAGACAATACAGAATTTTCCATCCAAATAAAAGAATAAATATTCTTCTCAACAATCCATGAAACCATCTCTAAAATAGAACCGGTAGTAGGACACAAAGAAGACTCAACAGATATGACAATATTGAAGCAATGTTTTATATTGTATTTTACTACAATGCTGGGAAGCACCAGCCAAAAAACTACAGAAATGCTGACAAATCCACAATTCTACCAGATATTCCAATTAAGATAAATACTCCTTCCTTATTCTACAAATAGATAAAGAAGGGAGTTGGAATGATGGCTCAGCAGCCAAGAGTACTTTCTCTTGAATCCATCTTAGGTGGCTTACCGTTATCTGTAATTCCAGCTAAAGAGTATGCAAAAATTATCAATAAAGAAATTGGAAACTAAATTCAAGGTTCCACTCTAAAGGTCATGCAACCTGGTTAATTTTGCTTCACTTCGGGCATTCAGAATGTTAGTTCAACATACTTATGCCAATAAAAGTAATTCACCAAATAGACTCATGACACAAATTCCAAGATCACTTTAATTGATGGAGAAATAGCCTTTGACAAAATCTAACATCCCTTCTTGGTAACAACACAGAAAAACAGGGATCAAAGAAACATATCTCAATATAATGAAGGTTATACATGGCAAACCTAAAGCCACCATCGTATTAAGTGGAGAAAAATAAAAATCATCAACACTAACATCAAGATCATAGCAGTGACCACTCTCTCCATTCTTATTTGGTATAGTGCTTGAAAGCGTAGCTACAGCAATCAAAGGAGATAAGACGGTTACAAATAGAAACAATAGTTAAAACATCTCTAGGTATAGATGGTGTGATTCTGCACATGAGAGACCCCAAAGACTAACTGGAAAGTCAAGATCTGATAAACAGCTCAAAATGATAGGTTATAAGCCAGTAGCCTTCTCACATATCAAGGATAAACACTGAGAAAAAAAATCATGGAAACCTTTTTTTTTATTTGAAGTTATTTCCTTTTTTGGGGGGGATATTTTTTATTTATATTTCAAATGTCATTCCCTTTCCCAATTTTCTGTCCATAAGCCCCTACTTCCTACCCCTTCTTCTATAGGGGTGCCCCCCTCCCCAACCATCCCTCTTCCTGCCTCCCCACCCTGAAAGTTCCCTAAATTGGGGAGGGGTGTCCAGACTTGGCAAGACCTAAGACTTCTCCTTCCATTGGTGCCCAACAAAGTCATCCTCTGCTACATATGCAGCTGGAGTCATGGGTCTGTCCATGTGTACTCTTTGGATGGTGGTTTAGTCCCTGAGAACTCTGGTTGGTTGGTATTGTTATTCTTATAGGGTTGCAAACACGTTCAGCTCCTTCAATCCTTTCTCTAACTCCTCCAATGGGGACCCTGTTCTCAGCTCAATGGTTTGCCCTAGAATTCCCTTCTGTATTTGTCATGCTCTGGCAGAGCCTCTCAGGAGACATTTATATGCGCTGGATCCCCAGGTGGGACAGGTTCTGAATAGCCATTCCTTCAGTCCCAGCTCCAAATTTTGTCTCCATATCTTGTCCTATGAATATTTTTGTTCCCCCTTTAAGAAGAACTGAAGCATCCGCACTTTGGTCCTCCTTCTTCTTGAGCTTCATGTGGTCTGTAGATGATATCTTGAGTAATTTGAGCTTTAGGGCTAATATCCACTTATCAGTGAGTACACTCCATGTGTGCTTTTTTGTGATTGGGTTACCTCACTCAGGATAATATTTTCTAGTTCCATCAATTTGCCTAAGAATGTCATGAAGTAATTGTTTTGAATAGCTGAGTAGTACTACATTGTGTAAACCTACCACATTTTCTGTATCCATTCCTTTGTTGAAGGGCATCTGGGTTCTTTCCAGCTTCTGGCTATAATATGTAAGGCTGTTATGAACATAGTGGAGCATGTGTTTTTGTTGTATGTTGGAGCATCATTTGGATATATGCCCAGGAGTGGTATAGCTGGGTCTTCAGGTAGTACAGTATCCAATTTTCTGAGGAATCTCCAGAATGATTTCCAGAGTTGTTGTACCAGTTTGCAATCCCAACAACAATGGAGGAGTGTTCCTCTTTCTCCACATCCTTGCCAGCATCTGTTGTCACATGAGGTTTTGATCTTAGCCATTCTGACTGGTGTGAGGTGCATTTCTCTGATGAATAAGGATGTTGAACATTTCTTTAGGTTCTTCTCAGCCATTCGATATTCCTCAGCTGAGAATTCTTTGTTTAGCTCTGTACCCCATTTTTTTAATAGGGTTATTTGGCTCTCTGGAGTATAACTTCTTGAGTTCTTTGTATATATTTGATATTAGCCTTCTATTGGATGTATGATTCATAAAGATCTTTTCTCAATCTGTTGCTTGCCCTTTTTGACCTAATGCCAATATCCTTTGCCTTACAGGAGCTTTGCAGTTTTATTAGGTCTTAATTGTCAATTCTTGATCTTAGAGCATAAGCCCTTGGTGTTTTATTCAGGAGATTTTCCCCAGTGCCCATGTATTCCAGGTTCTTCCTTACTTTTCCTTCCATTAGTTTGAGTGTATCTGGTTTTATGTGGAGGTCCTTTATCCATTTGTACTTAAGCTTTGTACAGGGTGATAAGAATGGATCAATTTGCATTCTTCTACATGCTGACCTCCAGTTGAGCCAGCACCATTTGTTGAAAATGCTATCTTTTCTCCATTGGATGATTTTAGTTTCTTTGTCAAAGATCAAGTGACCATAGATGTGTGAGTTCATTTCTGGGTCTTCGATTCTATTCCATTGGTCTATCTGTCTGTCTCTGTACCAATACCATGCAGTTTTTATCACTATTGCTCTGTAATACTGCTTGAGGTCAGGGATGGTGATTCTGCCAGAAGTTCTTTTATTGTTAAGAATAGTTTTTGCTATCCTGGGTTTTTTATTATTCCAAATGAATTTTCAAATTGTTCTTTCTAACTCTGTAAAGAATTGAGTTGGAATTTTGATGGGGACTGCGTTGGATCTGTAGATTGCTTTTGGCAAAATGGCCATTTTTACTATATTAATCCTGCCAATCCATGAGCATGGGAAGTCTTTCCATCTTCTGAGATTTTCTTCAATTTTTTCTTCAGAGACTTTAAGTTCTTGTCATACAGATCTTTCACTTGCTTGGTTAGAGTCACACCAAAGTATTTTATGTTATTGGTGACTACTGTGAAAGGTGTCATTTCCCTAATTTCTTTCTTAGCCTGTTTATCCTTTGAGTAGAGGAGGACTAATGGTTTGTTTGAGTTAATTTTATACCCAGCCACTTAGCTGAAGTTGTTTATCAGGCTTAGTAGTTCTCTGGTGGAACTTTTGGGGTCACTTAAATATACTATCATATCATCTGCAAATAGTGATATTTTGACTTCTTCCCTTCCAATTTGTATCCCTTTGACCTCCTTTTGTTGTCTGATTGCTCTGGCTAGGACTTCGAGTACTATATTGAATAAGTAGGGAGAGAGTTGGCAGCCTTGTCTAGTCCCTGTTTTAGTGGGATTGCTTCAAGTTTCTCTCCATTTAGTTTAATGTTAGCTACTGGTTCGCTGTATATTGCTTTTACTGTTTAAATTCCTGATCTTTCTAAGGCTTTTAATATGAAGAAGTATTGGATTTTGTCAAATGCTTTCTCAGCATCTAATGAAATGATCATGTGGTTTTTTCTTTGTGTTTGTTTACATAGTGGATTACGTTGATGGATTTCTGTGTATTGAACCAGAACAATCCTATTGACAATAGAAAAATAGAATAACATTCCAAATAAATGAAACAAAGAGGTTGAAAGGCCTGTGTAATCTACAATGAAAAGTGTTAAATGATGAGTAAAGATATCGAATGAAACATTGGAAGACAGAGAGACCTCCTATGAACATGGGTTGGTAGGATTAATCTTGTAAAAACATTTTCATTTTCCATAAAGCACTATATACAGATGCAATATAATTTTTAGGAAAAGTGAGGGAAGTGGAAAAAACATTACTTCAGACAATGCTCTCTTGGGGTTGGGGATTTAACTCAGTGGTAGAGCACTTGCCTAGCAAGTGCAAGGCCCTGGGTTCAGTGCTCAGCTCTGAAAAAAAAAAAAAAGACAATGCTTTCTCTCTCTCTCTCTCTCTCTCTCTCTCTCTCTCTCTCTCTCTCACACTCTCACTCACTCACCACACACACACACACACACACACACACACAAATCAAATGAGTCTTTATCTTTGTGTGTTTAATTCTGAGTACTTTTAGCTACCAGCTAGGGGCCAGTGAGGGGTTCATTAGGGAAGGGAATTACAGAACACTGGCAATATGGAAGTGGCTTAGGCAAGGTTATCTTACCCTGACCTCCTCCTCTCTAGCCACATTTTCCTTTAAACAGTTTCCTTACTGTTTTTGATAGTAGTTCCTTACTGTTTTTTTAAACATTTATTTATTTATTATGTATACATCATACAGCTTTCTGCCTGCATGTATGTACCTGCAGGCCAGTAGAGGGCACCAGACCTGATTATAGATGGTTTTGAGCCACCATGTGGTTGCTGGGAGTTGAACTCAGGACCTCTGGAAGAGCAGTCAGTGCTCTTAACCTCTGAGCCATCTCTCCAGCCCCCTTACTGTTTTTGATAGTGCCTCCGCCCCCACTTTGACTGAGAAAGGGTCCTGATGAATACAAATTATTCTTCTGAAAGAGTGGCCTTCTCTGATGTTTTACAAGACCTACTTCATACATATGGTCTGATTTGATTGCAGTCTTTGGACTTAAAAACAAGTGGAATAAAACAAACAAACAAACAAACAAAATACAGACTTTTTTCTCCTAGGTGTGAGCATGCTCTTAGTCAGCAAGCTAGAGAATGTGCTATACTATTAATAAAGACTGGTGATCTGCAATGTTCTTATATCAACTATTTCAATATGAAGGGTTGAAAAGGAGGAATAATGGGGGGGTAGTTTACATGGAGAGGAAAGTAGAAACATAGAACAGAGGAATTTATAAGGGGAGAAATAGCTAACACTAATGATGTTTAAAAAGACCACATCATGGATGGAGAGATGTTTCTGCAATTAAGAGCTTCTGCTGCTCTTGCAGAGGACTTTTTCTAGCACCCTTGTGATCGATATCAATCATCTGGAACTCCAGTTCTAGAGGATCCATTGCCCTCTTCTGGTCTCTGTCAACCACAAGTGGAACATACACAAGCAGGCACATGTATCAAGTAAAATGAAATCAAAACATATTTTAAGAAATTCAAATTTTAAAAAAGAAAAGGCCCTTGGAAACTTGTTTTACATGCTTCAAATACATATATACAAATATACACATATGTAAATTATATATACATATCATAGAAACACATAAAAATTTTAGTTGAAATTATTGTACCCAAAGATCTTTGAGCTTTGCTATATCTTTTATATAGACTTTATCTATTCACTGAAACAGCCAACTTTATATTTATTTGTTTTTGCTAAGTGTTTACTCTCTTATCCGATACTTCAATTCATTGGTCTTATCGTAACCATGTAACTTTGGGGATAAACTGGTGTGCCTTAAAGAATAGTTTCCAACTTTGATATTTTGAACACTGGAGTTAAATGGAAATATCTTTATGAATTTGTTTTGTCTTCCTCTTCTAGGAAGGTCCAGCCATTCCATTTTCTCTGAGGAACACCACTTCATCATGACAGTGCCTCCCAGTTTAAATAAAGGAGACACACAGAAAGTTCTCCTTGCAACTCTGAGGAGGATGTTCAGCCTTTTAATAACTCCCACTGCAAGTAGATTGCAGGACCGAATCACTCACCTCCTAAATGTCACTGCCTTCTAGAGGCTTCTATATCAAGACAGGAGAAAATATATATTCAAGTTCCTGGCTACAAATGCTTGCCAAGACCATCATGATTTCAGAAGACTTACACATTTTTAAGATGCGGTGAATCATATGCTGACTGCATAGCTGGTATGTAGATTAAAAATCAGCTATTATGATAAAGATCTTGAGAGCAAATTGTAGCCTGTGTCTTCTGGAAACAAAAGTGGCCACTTGTGTTTATTAACTCTATAAAGTGTAATTGGATATATAATAAAGAAAAAGCATATATATAGATATATATATCTATATATATGAAAAAAGAAGTCAGACTATTCTACCTCAGAGTGATTAGAGTTGTCTGTCTAGAGATGAAGTGAATAAGAATCCTTACTTATGGTGATTGTGAGCATAGTTTTCATCATAATTAAATTTTTGTCATGGAAGTATGAGAATGAGCAAAATATGGAAGCCAAACCTTTTAAAAATAAATTAAATCATTTTGTACGAAAGAAAATTTAATTAGTTTGATAGCATAGCATTGAATCACTAAAAGCAAGATTAGAAATTTTTGTTGCATGATGTATCAATGGATACTAATAAAATTAAACAAAAGATCATTTCTGAGCAACATTTTTATTTTCAATTCCAGAAATGTCTTTGCTGTTACTCAGGAGCTATGCTAAGAGCTTTAAATAAATCATCTAATTTAACTCTCACAGTTAAAGAGGTCAGCAGGTAAAAAGGCTACTGAGATATGATCTTGACCAAAAAACATTATTGCCACTTATAACTGCTGAGTGATGGTTCCATTTTAAGAATTCTACAATTTTGTCATCTAAAAAATTTAGCAATGTTTATTAATCATGAAAAGGGAAATTAAATATGTGCACTTAAACAATATGCAAATATACTTTCTTTTTCATGAGAAAACAGGAAGCTACTTACATGAAAACCAGTACTAATGGTAATGGCTTAAATTTGGGCATTGATAGTCCAGTAACAGTGAAAGACAAAACAGTGAGGAAGATTGTAGTTTGGAGAGTACAGATCTTTTATATAGCATGTAAGATGTGAACTTATGGTTTTATTCCCTTTTGTCATCTTCCTACTTCTAAATGGGCTATGGAGTAAGTCACAACTACACCGGACATATTATTTCTTCTCTGAAGGCAGAAGATATAGTGAATGGGAATTTTGTGTTAAGTGCTCAAAAGGGATGCCAAATATTTTGAGAGATTTGACTTAAATTTTATTAAGATTTATTCTCTGGCTAGACCATCATAACACTACTTTAACTGTAGGCACATGGTTAAACTGTAATTCAGAAAGAGACCACTTTCAATGTTGTTCATTGAATTGATACATTGGTATTGGCAGAGGATTAAATCTCTCTCTCTCTTTCTCTCTCTCTCTCTCTCTCTCTTAATCTGCAATCAAAAGAGATTTCAATCCTAGTCTCTGATTTTCATGTTACACTTGTAATATGTGTTTGCATTGCTTTTTAAAACAATTTTGAGCATCGCTAGAAGTAAATTAATGAAAGAGAAATAAATAGTGAAATCAGAGTTTATTGATTCTATTTCCATTTGAGCATCCTCTGAGTTTATGACAAAGACTTCATTCTTTTCGAACTCTATTAATATCAAGAATAACTTAAATGTTACTATAGAAAGACACTTTAGCTTTCTTGGCACAGATCCACCTTGTTTCATATACATATTTAAATTTAAATCACTTTAGGTGAACTTAGAAAATTTGTGTATAAAATAAGTAAAAATCACATTTTTGAAGATGGATATTATATAAGATTAGATATCCTAATGTATCTATGAATGACCATCAAAACTATAGATGAAACACAGTGGTAATTCTACAATAGTTTAGTGTAGCAAATGACTCATAGTTTTACCTATAAACATACTGACCTAACTAAAAATGAAAAATTATATTGATGCTGTGCAGATTTTTTTAACCAACTGAACTGAAATCGCATTAGATTACTGTTTACTTGGCTAGTTTGTGCCTGAACAACTTTTCTAATAAACAGGCACTTTACTAACAAGTAGGTTACACTTTCTTCAGTCAAAAACCCACAGTGCATTTGTTAGATAGCTGGAGGATCTGGACTCATTTCTCACATTAGCTTTCATCAACCAAGACCAATTTCTATTTTATTTTCACAATGTTTTTGACATAGACATTAGTAAACAATAAACTTTTCAAAACCTAGGAATGGAAAACAATTAACTTTAAAATTATCCAAGTCCTGAAAATACGGTTCTAAATATCTTATCTTGGTTTAATACAGTAACTTTTTGTTGCATAGACTGGACCAAAAGAGCAAAAGTAGAATATTTTTATTTTTAAGTTTAAAAAGGTTTTGGGATTATAAAATCATGTAAATTGAGATTACCTCTAGAGTGTTTACAAGTATACATTTTGATCAGTAATAGTTTCATGAGATTAAAAAATAAATTACTTAATTTATCACTCTTATAGGGACTAGGTGAATTTTCTTGATATCATCATATTCTTTAAATTGTTAATTAAACACACTGTCAGAATGGTTCATTCAAAAATAATTCCACTTCTTGTGCATCACAAAAAATCTTTGAGAGCTGCTTTTATTTTCTTTATATGTATTGATTAGCACATTCCATGAACTTACATGTTTCTATAAATTGCACCCTGAAGCATGGGCATAGTGAGACAAGACGACTGTTATGAGGGCTATAATGCTCAGCCTGACACATACTGTGTTTGGCTGCTGGATAGATCCAAGAGGCTGTGCCTCTGAAGTGTTACCTATCACTAGTTGCTTAAGTGATCCTAAAAGGAAAACAAACATCTTGTGCCTGAGAGCATTCTTGGATGGGCTCTAGGTAGCCAGTGAGTTAAGGGAAGCCCTTGGTCCTGCTAAGACTGAACCCCCAGTGAACGTGATTGTTGGGGGAGGGCGGCAATGGGGGGAGGAAAACACCCATAAAGAAGGGAGGGGAGGGACTAGGGGATGTTTGCCTGAAACCGGGAAAGGGAATAACACCCAAATGTAAATAAGAAATACTTGCTAAATAATATTTTCAGTTATTCACATAATTTGTTCTCAGGACTGTAATTTTTTTGTCTTTTATGACTACAGAACAGAGTCTACGGATAGATGGAGAGGCTTAACCATTCCAGAGTCCCGGAATTTGTGCTACTTGGACTTACTGATTCTCCTGAGCTTCAGATATTCTTCTTTGTGGCATTTTCCATTTTTTACTTAATGACAATGCTTGGGAATTGCTTAATTCTGTTCACTGTCCTGTCTACCTCAAATCTCCACTCCCCCATGTTCTTCCTTCTCAGCAACCTTTCTCTGATTGACATATGCCTCTCCTCCTTTGCAACACCAAAGATGATCATGGACTTCTTTGCTCACCACAAGACTATTTCTTTTGAGGGGTGTATTTCTCAAATCTTTCTTTTGCATCTTTTCACTGGAACTGAAATTGTCCTGCTGATTTCCATGTCTTTTGACAGGTATATCGCCATATGTAAACCTCTCTACTACTCAACCATTATGAGCCAAAAAGTATGTGTTGGACTTGTAGTTACTTCTTGGATGGTAGGCTTCCTACACACAATGAGTCAACTAGTTTTTATCCTCTATTTACCCTTCTGTGGTCCAAATGTAGTAGACAGCTTCTTCTGTGACCTTCCTTTGGTAATCCAACTGGCTTGTATAGATACATATGTTCTTGGTATCTTTATGGTCTCAACCAGTGGTGTTATTGCTCTTATAAGTTTTCTGCTTTTGCTCACCTCCTACATTGTGGTGCTTGTCACCATCAGGGGCCACTCCTCAATTGGGTCATCTAAGGCTCTTTCCACCTGCACATCCCACTTCATAGTTGTGCTCATGTTCTTTGGACCATGCATTTTCATTTACATGTGGCCTTTTACAAACTTTCTGTTGGATAAAATTCTCTCTGTTTTCTACACCATCTTCACCCCTTTTCTGAATCCACTTATCTACACCTTGAGAAATCAAGAAGTGAGAACAGCGGTGAAGAAGAAAATAAGTAACCAGTATTTCTCTTTTGGGAAGATAAATCCACATTATACAGTGAAAGGACTGGAGAGATCCAGAGAGTAAGATCATGTTTTACAATAGAATAAGAAATAATTAACCTATGATCTGCCTTTCATAAAATTTTATCTGAATTTATAATGCTAAGAAGTCAGCGTTGAGAGATACGACTGCTTACTTTAAAACTAATACTGGTTTGCTAGTTTTGTAATCATGGATCAATGTGATAATATGTTGAAGTTTATAATACATTTTCACAGAAAAGTTATGTTGCCATAATTTCCAACATTGATTTATTTTCTTGTATACATGAAATCAACATACATATATACCATGGTTAATACTCTGCAAGAAGTTTAATATGAACTTTCTTATTATTTCTTATCCAGAGAACTTCTCTTCAACTGTACTGTGATATTTCATGGTGTCTACTTTAACTTAAAACTTTGATAAAGATTTCGAAACATAACAGGCTTTATTTTTAACATTAGAAATTTATTTGGAAATTGATATTATGAAATTATTTTACATAAAACTAAACAATCTTAATCACTGGGTCAAATTGTTTGAATCCTAACATGAATTTGAACCTAATAGATTAATACTTTAACTATCTATATTCTCAGTCAGTATGAAGATTACTGCTATCAGATGAGTAATATAGCAATTAATAAATTGAAGATCTGTGATATTTAAGTCATAGAAAGTAGACTACTTAAATAGACTGGCCTTTAGAACCTAGCTATAAATAATAGGTATAACAGACCCATTTACTATTAATTTTTGTATGAGAATACTATTAGCTGCCAAATTCATGATACACATTATTTTTTAAATAAAATAGTTCAAACTGGTTTTTAATTTTTATAAAGCTTGCATTTAGTTTTCAATATCATATGATTAGTGAGAAGGAAAATGAAATTAATTTTTAAAATATATGGTTTATTTCTACACAACTTGGATTATTATTAATAATGTTAAGTAGATTTTTTATATAACATGATCTATTGATGTCAGATATATGGTCCATTTTCTAAATGGCTGAAGAACCAAAGGCACCAAGAATTTATCCTAATGCAAGGCTAACCCCTGATAAGAAGCAAAGCATTGATTAGCAAGGCTCACTGAGTTATATCCTGGAAGACTCATTTTACCTTTTTTAGCCCTTTTTATCTCTAATATGAGAATTATGAAAAGTATCTTAAAATGTTTAGGATAATGTTTTGTGTAAAGTAGACATGTGATTTCTATTTTCTTGAACTACCTCAACAATGTCTTAATTTATTCAATGCGCTTCTGAACAGCAGCTCTAATCTGGGAAAAGTACTAGCAAAAATCACACTTAATGCTCTAATTTTTTTCAGTTTTTAGAACTATGGTCTGTTAAAACATTTTGGTTTTCATTTGCAATCTAGAATGTGTGATGAATGCAGGTTTGAGTGCCTAATATTTTGATACACTATGAGATTTTTTCTCCCTGATTTAATGGATATAAAAGGAGTTATAAAAGCAAGCTGTTATCAGAGACTTAGAATCCTGCAAAAACATAAGCTTATGCCTTTCAAAGAAGCAAAAACTTCAAAAATACATTTCTAATATCTGAAGTTTATTTGTGCATAAAAGTTTATAAAGAAATGCATTAAAATTAGGTATAAAAATACATATTTAATTTGAGAGCCAGCTTATTTTTAAGTAAATCTATACTCCTTTTGTTAGCAAAACATATAAAAAACGTTAGTATACTTTTGCTTTATTCTTAAGCAAAAATATATTTGTTTAAAATGTGGAATGTAGCTATAAGGTTTCATTGTTTACTTCAGTAATTCATTGTTGAGCATCTATTGTAATACAAGTCCTTTTGGATGCTACAGGGCCATTCAAGTACAAGACATGCTTCTTTGACGTAGAGAGATGTCTGTTGTAAATCTGAATTGAAATCCCAGATGTTTGTTCTACTTTTAAAACTTTGAGCTATGTTTTTAAGTTCTTACCCTTAGTTTCTTCACTTATAAATTTGTAGTAATTGTTTGTAACCACTACTGATGTCAAAACTAAACAAAAATATGTGTAAGGTATCTAGCAGTAATAAATACTATGTAATAATATTGTTATTTTTTCCGTTGTGTTAAAAAAGAGCACAAAACTCAAGGAAGAAACAGAAGAGCATTACTTGAACTTGCCTGACATAGTACTATATTAGTAAAAATATGCTATTTTCTGTACTATTAGATATGCCAATTACTTTTGTATGGGTTCATTTGTATATTTATTGTTATATTTTACATCTGTGTTTTTCTAAACAAGTATTATATTTTGCAACTTTACCTTAAATTGATATACATTCCATAACTGTATGGAAAAGGAAAATAAGTATAATATATCTGACAGGTCAGTATCTTTACAAAATTTTCTTTGTTTCCTTGTTTCTTTTCTTTTCTTTCCTCATATATTATATTTCAACTGCAATTTCCATCCATCCAGTCTCTCCCTGCAACCTCTGCTCTTTTCCAAATCTACTCCTTTCCCCAGCTTTCCTCAGAAAAGTATAGGCCTTAGAGGACCAACAACCAAACACGGCATAGCAAACTTCAATAAAACCAGGCATATACCATCACATCAAGGTTAGACAAAGCAAGCCAGTAGGAGGAAACATGTCCATCGAGTAGCCAAAAGAGTTAGGGACAGCACCTGATCCACTGTTGGAATTCCTGCAAGAACACCAAACTACTCAGCCATAATACATATGCCTAATATTCAAACAATATAGAGAACTCAAGAAATTAGACACTCACAAATTAAATAACCCAATTAGAAAAGGGGACACATAGCTAAGACAGAGAATTCTCAACAGAGGAGCCTCTAATGGCTGAGATGCACTTGAGATGTTTAACAACTTTAGCCATCACAGCTGTCAGAATGGCTAAGATCAAAACACAAGTGACAACTGGCAAGGATATGGAGCCTAGGAACAGTCTACAGTGCTGGTGGTAGTGAACACTTCTACAGACACTTTGGAAGACAATATGGCAGTTTCTTAGACAAATGGAAATTAGTCAAGACCCAGCTATACCTCTCCTGGGCATACGTACCTGAAGAACACTCCATACTATACTATTGCTCACTGTCTTCACAGCAACTTTATTTGTACTAGGCAGAAACGGAAAACAATCTTGATGTCCCTCAACTGAAGAATGCATAAAAACTGTGGTACAATTGCACAATGGAGTATTACTCATCTGTTTAAAACAACCATATCATGAAATTTGCAGGTAAATAGATAGAACAAGAAAAATTTTTTCCAAGTGGGATAACCCACATCCAGAAAGACAAACATGATGTGTACTCACTTATAAACGGATATTATCTGTAAAGAAATGGACAATCACTGAAACCCCAGTGAATGGGATTGTTGGGGGAAGGTGGTAATGGGGAAGATGGGAGGGAATACTCATATAGAAGTGAGGGGAGGGTTAGGGGATGTTGGCCCAAAAACTGGGAAAAGGAATAACAATCAAATGTAAATAAGAAATACCCAAGTTAATAAAGATGGAGAAAAGAAAAAAAAAAAAAAAAAAGGACAATCATGCTATAGCCCACAGACACAGAGGGGTTAAATAATAAAGAAGACTTAAGAGAGGATGCAAAGATCTTCCTGGGAATAGAATTCATTTTGTTGTTATTGTTTCAACTTGTACGTTTCGTACGTATGTATGTATGTATGTATGTATGTATGTATGTATGTATGCATGCATGCATTCTTATATTATATCTTGACTGTAGTTTCACCTCCCTCTACTCTTTCTAGTCTCTTTCCCTGACTTAACCCATTTCCCAGATCCACTCTGCCTCCTTTTCCCTTCAGGAAAGAGCAGGCCTCCCAGAATACTAAGTGAAAATAGTATAACAAGTTATAGCAAGACTAGGCACAAAGCCTTATATCAAGGCTAGATGAGGCAAGCCAGTAGGAGGAAAAGGGTCCTAATAAAAGCAACCATAGTGAAGAAGTTTCTAGTATGATTCATGCATTTTGTCTCTATTCACACAAGCAAAGATAGTAGTGTAAATGATTTAAAGTTTATATAATATGATTTATTTAAATTTGAATAAGTGATGATTTGTTAGCTAATAACTTTATATCAAACACAAAAATTAAGTATAGGCATGGAGAATTTGAATTTTCAAGAGTATGAAAAAGTTGTTTGAGGAGGTGGTAGAAAGTACTTTGTAGGAAAACTTTAAAGTGGACATTTCTTTCTGAAAAGTAAGTCTCTGAATCCAGAGAATGAGTATGATGGAATATATAGCTTATTTCTGGGTAACAAATTCAGTTCTGAACATCACCTCACAACTGCACAGACTGGATATAGTAAATGGTCCAGCACTCACATGACATATCAGGTAAGCCATTCTTCAACATGTCACTTATTCAAATATATGAGGTTATTTTCTCTTTGACCCATTATAGATTATTTGTTGTTGATGAATGAAGGTGAATCAAAATTGGAAGAAGATATATATATTGGAGAGAAAATAGATTTATAGTATAGATAGTTAATAAAAATATTCACAAACTTGTTCTACATTTTATTCTCATCCACCCCCCTTTACAATTCCTAAAAGAGACCTCTAAATTTCTTCTTTCACTTTTGTTTTTACACATTTATTGTATTTAGTACTAAGTTTCATAAAATAAATTTGAGTGTATTATACATTTTGATCACACAATTATGTGTGTAAATGTATATATGTACATGAGTATATGTGTATAAGTGTATAATGTATACACACACACACGTGTGTGTGTGTGTGTGTGTGTGTGTGTGTGCCTATACTCTAATCTTAATCCTAATACTAAAGGATAGCCTACTACTACCACATTTGTAATTTTAACTGCATTTTAAATAATAATCTTTATACACACAGATAATCATAACTCCCCTTCCTCATTGAAGAAACATATTTTTACAGAAGAGAAAAGCTACCACAGAAATCCAAACTGGTCCAAGGGCAGAGAACATATAGCCCCAGGGTGTGCCACTTCATTCTATGCATCTACATTACATACACTAAACCTAAAGATCCGAGAACAACTTAGAAGTGAGCATGTAAAGGTTTTAGGAGCCAGAGAAACATTACTGTTTTCAAGCATGACAGTGGAGTTATATCATGAAATTTAGATAATATTGATGCCTAAACAAGACCAGAGTAATGACAAGACCAGTTGGCATACCAAAATGTTTGGAGTAAATCTACAGGGCTCTACCCTAGATGAAGAACTATAGACAATGTCTCACAAGAGATAAAGAATTAGCCTTTTCTAAGGTTTAGCTCTCTTATACAAATACAGTCCCAACTGATCATCATTCTTAATATTCTTTCATTCTCTCTCTCTCTCTCTCTCTATATATATATATATAGATATATATATATACAATTTCTTCACCCTCACTTTGCTTCCTTATACCCTAGTCAACTCTCTAACTCTAACTCTCCTCCCACCAAGTCCCCAATTCTATGACTTTTCTTTTTTTGTGTGATAAAGTGGGATTAACCAAATCCATTCAATGGACACTGATATGAAACTACTGATTGCAGTATGAGTGATTTAGCAAAGGCTACAGAACTTAGCACAACTCCCCAGTTTCCAGCAGCTCTCCACTGCCCTTAACATAACAGAGTGATGTCCCATCAATACCCTCCTCCTCCCTCATGACTAAATATTACTTGCTCCATCTTACGCAGATGCTATGAAGGGAACTGAAGATGTATGAATTTATGAGTGCTATGGCCATGTTGTGTTCATAAAAATATAAAGAGATTGGGTTATGTTCTACAGAGGTGGAATGAGGTAAGGGAAAGGATGTGCTTCAGTGGGCCCATGACATCTCTTCCCCACTGAGGGAACAGCCACACAACTGTATAGTATAGAATAGAGTTTATTTAGGGCATGGGGAGGAGATTTAAGAGGGTAGTTGGGGCAGAGAGTACTACTTTTCCCTGAACTAGAGGCAATCCAGGTAAACGAGCCCCTGCAAATCCCAGTTGTAGATATGATATCTGCCCAACATAAGAGGCAGTTCAGGTCATGCCACTCTTGATCACTGAGGGAATAACCATTAGCGTGGGCACTGGGATTGCAGGGATAACTACTTCCATGTCCCAATATAATGAGTTCACTTTTCAAGATTGAAAATAGTTTTTAAAAAATGTCTGAAACCATGCTTACTATCCAGAAACAGATTGATTCTTTGGCAGCTGTGGTGCTTCAGAACTGATACGGGGCTGGATGTCCTGAGAGTTAAAGAAGGGGTCTCTGCTTGTTCCTTCAAGAACAATGCTGTTTCTATGCCAACCATTCTGGGATAGTGAGAAACTATTAATCAGTTCCTATAACTGGATCACCAGCTGCTGTCCATGGAGGAGCCTGATATGAATGTTTACCAAGTCACCCTGATGGTGAAAGTCAGCTATATCCTGAAACTGACTGATGATACCCCAAGACAGCAGGAAGTAGCCTAAGAGACATGACACCTCTACTCCTCTTTCAACATGGGCTTCTCCCTCCCCTTTTTCTTATTTTTATGATAAAGAAAAGGGAAGTATGTTGGTATCAGGAACCACTCTCACCTGAAGCAGTGATATCACCTGGTTACCTATGTATCTGTTGCCATAGCAACAATCATACTTTCCCACCAAACTTTTTGTTCAGCTCCCACCTTCACCTGGGAGTAGTTATGTCATATTTCAAATAAAAGGCAGACTCTATATGCTCCTTCCTCTTCTCTTTCTCTTTCTCTTTCTCTTTCTTCTCCCTCTCTTGCCCCCTCCAGCTCCACTGTCACTGATCCCAATAAACCTCCTCCATGAGGGACCATGTTGGCCTGGTATTGTTTGTCCAAACACAAGCTGTGATTTCTCTCCCAACACATGTAATGTTCATAAGACAGCATTCCAGGCCTTCAAAACCAGGAGATCTACAGTAACCAAAGATACAGGTGAGAATATTGCCCAAATCCCCATGCCATCCAGGACACCCATACAACCCAGCTGACACAGGACCTACCCCATCCCCCACCCCAAGAGCTACATCTTCCTTCCAGCCCACTTCCTCACTATGGTCAAACCAGTGTCTATAGCCTGTGAGCCTCCCAGGAGGTCTGCGGTAAACAAGGATACAGGAGGTCTATAGTAAAATGGGGGTAGAAGAGGTCCATAGTAACCAGGGACACAGGAGGCCTGCTCTAACCAGAGACACAGGAGGCCCACCCTAACCAGAGATAACACTGCCTGCCTCATTGGAACAGAGGGAATTTTCCTTAACAGAACACCAATGGCTCAGGCTCTAAGATCAACAACTGATAAATGGGATGTCATGAAACTTTAAAGCTTCTGTAAGGCAAAAGGCACCATCAATAGGACTAATCAGTAACCCCTACAAATTGGGAGAAAAATCTTTACTAACCTTACATCTGACAAAGGGGTAATATCCAAAATATTTAAAGAACTCAAGAAAATAACCTCCAAACAACCCAATTAAAAAATGGGGTACAAAAAATGGAATACAGAGTTAAACAAAGAATTCTCAACAGAACTTCAAATAGACAAAAAGCACTTAAAAGAATGTTCAGCAGAGAAACATAAAACAAAATGACCCTGAGAGTCCACCTCACATCAACCAGAATAGCTAAGATCAAAAACTCAGGTGACAACACACGCTGGTGGGGTTGTGGAGAAAGAGGATCACTCTCCATTGCTGGTGGGATTGCAAACTAGTACAACCACTCTGGAAATCAATCTGGTGACTCCTCAGAAATTTGGCAATAATTCTACCAGAAGTCCCAGCTATAAAACTCTTGGGCATATACTCAAGTGATGCCCCACCATGCCACAAGGACACATGTTCCACTATGTTCCTAACAGCCTTATTTGTAATAGCCAGATGCTGGATACAACCCAGATGTCCCTCAACTGAATAATAGGTACAGAAAATGTGGTTAATTTACATAGTGGAATATTGTTCACATATTAAAAACAAGAATATCATGAATTTTGCAGGCAAATGGATGGAACTAGAAAATATCATCCCAAGTGAGGTAACTCAGACTGAAAAAGACATGCATGGTATGTACTCACTGGTAAGTGGCTATTAGCCACACAGTACAGAATACCTACAGGATACAACCTACAGACCATTAGAAGGGTAAACAGCAGAAAGTCTCAAGTGAGGAGGCTTTAATCCCACTTAGAAGTGAGAAGGAAATAATCACTGGGGGGCAGAGGAGATAAATATAACCTGCACAGCCTGTATAATGTTACTTCCAAGAAAGTTTTCAGGTATGATCATTTGCTGTTTGGTAACCGGTTGTTATGCTCTCTTCTGGGGAAGATAATTTCTCCCATTGACAGCATTCAGCAGTTACTCAAATGTACTTGGTATAGGGTGGAGGAATTGTCAGCTTTTCTCTATCCATTTTTAGCATGTCTGTTGTTGTCCTTGTTCAAACAATGATGATTCTTTTATATGTAACTTGATGCTTTCTCTTGTTTTCAGATTATTTTTGGTTTCACTGTTTTAAAACCAAAAATATGTTTGACTATAACATACATCGAAGAAAACCTTTTTGTGGTCAACTATTTTAATGGTTTCAGGGGCTTCTCTGACCTGCATATCTGTGTCTCTTCCAAGATTTGTGAAGTTTACAGCTATCGTTTTATTTTTTATTGATTATTTAGAGATATTGTGGCAGCTATTAGGGACAGAAAGTGCTACCTGGTTATTTTAATTTTGTAACTGATTTAAATGGACTCACCAAACAAAGATAGCTATTACAGAAAAGGAAAAGTGATTTAGAGAACAGAATCTGAAATTAACTACACTAATAATGTGTGCAACTGCAAAGGAATCCGAATTCAGTCCTTCACTAATGAATAAGGAATATGTAAATATATCCTTGGAGTATAGTAGTAGAATCAGAAGCCAATCATTATTAGGAGCATGCCTTTCAGTTCTTTGTTTGAACTAACGCAACTACTATCTGAATGTAGGACGGCAAGTTATGAAAGGTACCCTGATTCCTGTTCGAGATAGGTCGAATCCCTGTGGACCCTAAAAAGGACAGTAGGTGCATTCCCAGTCTCTCAGGAGATCAGGACCCTCTCAGGTAGCTGCATCACCCTGTAGACAAATCAGTCACATAGGGCAATGCTCCAAGCCCCTACTCCACTAGTTACATAGGTTCAAGACAGATCAGTTGTAGAAGCAGGACCACGCCCCCAAATATGTAGATGAGGTCTTCCCAAGCTCTCAAGCCAAACCAATAAGAAGTACCTGCTGTCATACACTGACCTACCCCAAAACTATATTTAAGAATCGTGTTCAGAATTACTAAAAGTGTGCACACTTTATTCTGTCATCTGAGAGCTTCTGTCCTAAGAGCTGTTAACACCACCACTTGGGGAAGAGAACTGCTCTCCCAAAATCACCACCAGAAGCTCCCCAGCACCCCTTGCCAGATAGTTAGTCTCCTGCTGGCTAAGCCTGGCCCAAGCAACCAAAGTGCTGAGGACCAGCTGTGGAGGCATCAAAAGCTGTTCCCCTTCCCTGTCTGAGTTCTCTCCCCCTCACCTGAACCCAAGCACCTAGCCGGGCCAGAGATCTCCGTGGAAAGCCACAGGCGTGAAGCTCCACATTTGAATATTGTTCCACTTGCATATATTGTATGGTTGGGGGTAGGGTGGAGACTTTCTTCACCCAGAGGAATTTCATAAATATCTGGAGCTAATATGTAAAACATAATCCTTGATATCTAGCTAAATTCTGATTGGATTAGATTTTTACAATACTTAAGTTGAACAGCTATATTCCCGCATAGTTAGAATATAAATAATTACATTCAATAATATATTCTATTGCTAATAGTTATAATCAGCATAATTTTAGTGATTGTATCTTTATTTACTTGTAAATTTATTGGCCAATATATGGATGAAATATGGGATGAGTACAGAGCTGAGTTCACGAAAGATTTTATGTTTTGCTTTCATTCTATTGGAATACTTCTCTATGTAAAGAAGGGCTAGATTAGTAAATGATAAAATAGCACTTTAAAATATAAAGTAGCAATCCCATGGGGACTTCCATTCACCTGCTACCTCTCCTTCCCTTTCATCAAACACCTGAACAATATAGGTTAGCTTCCCGTCCCCCACCCATCTTCTCTGTTCTCTAAGCCCCTTCAGCCAAGCCAAGCTACCCCAAGCAGCCTGCCCTCCCCGGGGAACCTCCATTCTCCTATTACTTCTCCTTTACCTTCATCAGACCTGAGGTCCCCTAAACCATACAGTGTCGATATCTGCACCGGCCCAGCACCCAGATCCGATGTAAGCCTGCGGGATTAAAAAGCACACATATATGGGTCATTCGTGTTAAGAGAGAATGCCAATTCTGTAGCTTTATTCACTGAATATATACCCCAAGTTCACTGGGTGGAAAATTCCAGGAAGCACAATGGGAAAACCCAACTTAAGGCTTCAGGAACAAAAGACCAAACATGTGCCCCAAATTTACTGGGGAGAAATCCAGGAAAATTAGCCTAAATCCTGGGAACAAAGACTGAGATCAAAAGACAGGAATGAATGGAACATTGCCCGGGTATATGCCCAGGTGTGTCGCTACTGGGCCAGGGCGTTCCTTTGTTAGGAACAAAAGGCTTCCACATGCATCAGCAGGGTTCAGCAGGGGACCCAGAAGGGTCCAACAAGTGGGTCAAATACTGCAGGGGACACGGGAGGGTCCAACAATACAGGTTAGCTTCTTTTTTGCACCTATCTTCCCTGCTGGCTGACCCCTCTGTGCCAAGCCAAGCTGTACTGAGCAGCCTATTAGCCAGGTAGATTCTCCTGCCACTTCTCCACTCACCTTCATCAAATATGAGGCTCTTGAACCATACAGGCATACAAGTTGGGGACCATAGAGCCCAGAACTGTCTATCAGAAACCTGCCATACTAGAACCATCGAGGTTGACACCACCCCCACCCAAATACCTACTAAACAAGAACACCCAGGGACCAAAGCCATACAGATACCTAAAGGCACTCAAAGGAGCACAGTCAACAAGAGCCAGAGCGATAAGACAACTCCAAAGCACAGCTGTCCAACTTCAGCAACCTTGTATATCTTAACACAACTGAAACACAAGAATATGACCTTAAACCCAATATTATAAAGCAGATATAGACCTTTAAAGAAGAAATGAATAAGTCTCTTAAAGAAATATAGGAAAATATAATCAAGGACATATAGGCCTTTAAAGAAGAAACAAATAAATTCTTTAAAGACATACAGGAAAATACAATTAAACAGGTTATGGAAATAAATAAAACTGCAAGACCTGAAAGTGGAAATAGAAGCAATAAAGAAAACACAAAGTAAGGCAATCCTGGAGATGGAAAACCTACGAAAGGGAAGAATAGCAACAGATGCAAGCATCACCAATAAAATACCAGAGATAGAAGAGAGACTCTCAGGCATGAATCATATAATAGAAGAAATTGATACATCAGTCAAAGAAAATGTTAAATCTAAAGAAATTCCTGAACAAAACATCCCAGAAATCTGGGACACCATGAAAAGACCTAACCTAAAAATAATGGAAATAGACAAAGGTAAAGAGTCCCAGATCCAAAGCCCAGAAAAAAATTTCAACAAAATCATAGAAGAAAACTTTCCCAACTGAAAAAACAAAGTTATCAGTAAACATACACGAGGCTTATAGACTGGACAGGAAAGAAAAATCCTCCTGTTACATAATTATCAAAACACAAAATCTATAAAACAAAGAAAAATATTAAAAGTGGCAAGGAAAAATGGCCAGGTAACATACAAAGGCAGACCTATCAGAATTACACCTGACTTCTCAACAGAGACTCTAAAAGCTAGAAGGGCCTGGACAGATATTCTTGCAACATCTTAAAAAAAAATCACAGATGCCAATCTACTACTACATTCAGCAAAACTCTCAATCACCGTAGATGGAGAAAATAAGACATTTCAAGACAAATCCAAAGTCAAACAATATCTCCCCTCAAATCTAGTCCTACAGAAAAAAACTAGAAGGAAAGCGCCAACCTAAGACGGGTAACTATATTCAAACAGGGGAAAAAAAACAGAAAAAAAGTAGTTTCATATAAGCAAAAACAAGGAAACATATGCACACACACAAGTGTATGGGCACAATAACACCACTAACATCAAAATAACAGGAAATAACAATTACTGATAATCTCTCAATATCAATGGACTCAATTCCCTATTAAAAAGACAAGAGCTAATAGAATGGTTTACAAAACCAGAATCCATCATTCGACTGCATACAAGAAACACACCTCAGCAGTAAATATAGACATTACCTCAGAGTAAAGGGCTGGACCTCTTTAAGAGCCTTCTTCTGTTCCTACCCTGTGGTGACTTGAATATACTTGGTCCATGGAGCGACACTATTACAAGGTATGGCCTTATTGGAGAAAGTATGTCACTGTTGGGCATGTGCATTAAGACATTCATTATAGCTGCCTGGAAGCCAGTCTTTTTCTAGCAGTCTTCAGATTACGATGTAGAATTCCCAGATCCTTCTGCACCATGACTGCCTGGGCACTGCCATGCTCCCACCTTGATGATAATGGACTGAACACCTGAACCTGTAAGCCAGCCCCAAATAAATGGTGTCCTTTTAAGAGTTGTCTTAGTCATGGTGTCTGTTCATAGCAGTAAAACCCTAATTAAGACATACCCCCTACACAAATCTAGTAGCTTTCCTACTTACTTGGTTTATGGGTTGGAGTAACAAACCCAATGAGGAATGTGCTGTCTCCAGAAATCAAATAGGCCCACTAAACATTGTGATTTTTTACTTGATGGTGGGAGGAACCAGGTGCAGTATTATATTGTTCACCTCAGAAGGAATATTGCTGCATGATCCCACACCACTGAACTTCTAAGAATTTTATTGATGTAGAATGCTCTTGTAGTAGTTTTGGTTGAACTACTCCCTCAATCTCTCTCTGATGTGCATATGTATTACCAATAAGTCAAAGTGTTTGTTGCTTACTTGGTCCAATCAGTATAATGTTAGTGATATAGTGGACCAATATGAAATTTTATGGAAGAGTCAGATGATCAAGATCCATTGGGAGTATATACAGCCACCCAATTAGACAAGATGGATGAAGCAAAGAAGTGCAGAAGTGTAGATCGCTCCTGAGAGACACAGCCAGAATACAGCAAATACAGAGGTAGAATGTCAGCAGCAAAGCACTGAACTGAGAATAGGACCCCATTTGAAGGAATCAGAGAAAGAACTGGAAGAGCTTGAAGGGGCTCGAGACCCCATATGTACAACAATGCCAAGCAACCAGAGCTTCCAGGGACTAAGCCACTACCTAAAGACTATACATGGACTGACCCTGGACTCTGACCTCATGGGTAGCAATGAATATCCTAGTAAGAGCACCAGGGGAGGGGGAAGCCCTGGGTCCTGCTAATACTGAACCCCCAGTGAACTGGAGGGTGGGGGGGAGGGGGGGAAGGGGGGGGGGGGGGGAGGGAAACACCCATAAGGAAGGGGGGGAGGGGGATGTTGGCCTGAAACCGGAAAGGGAATAACACCTACTCACTTGGTTTATGGGCTGGAATAGGCAAAATGTATATAAGAAATATTCAAGTTAATTAAAAAAAAAAAGATCCATTGGGAGTCTGTGTGTGTGTGTGTGTGTATGTATATATGTAAGCATGCATGTATGTGTGTATATATATATATATACATATATATATATATAATTGTGTGTTATGCATGTCATGTATATATGTGGGTATGTGTGTGTGCATGTGTGTATGTGTGTATGTATGTATGTATGTATGTATGTATGTATATCCTTGAAGTAAACTGTAAAGGTATGCTTCTGGTCTTTTCCACTGAAATAAAAATGTTTCTTGTGGTCCTAATAGACAGGTCCTGTGAAAAATGAATTTGCTAGATCAATTTCTGCATACCATGTACTAAGAGGTGTGTTAATCTGTTCGAGTGAGGGTGCCATATTTGCTTCAACATCTGTAATTAGAATCACTTCTTGATTGAGTTTTTGATAGTCAACTGTCATTCTCAACAATTCCTTCATCTTCTGCACTGGCCAGAGAGGAAAGATAATGGGAGATGTGATGGGAACCACTACCCCTGCATTTTTCAAGACCTGAAAGGTGAAACTAATTTCTACAATTTCTCCAAAGATGTGGTTCTGGTTTTGATTCACTATTTTCCCTGGAAATGGCAACTCTAATGGTTTCTATTTATTCTTCCCAATCATAATACCCCTCACTTCACACATCAGAGAAGCAATGTGGGGATTCTGCCAGTTTCTAAATATATCCAACCCAAATTATACAGTCTTCTACTAGAGAAATAAGCACCGATGAGTTTGGGGGCCCATTAGATCTACTCTGAGCTAGACATCAGGCACAACTACGTTAATTACCTGATGTCCATAAGTTCCTACCTTAACTGGAGGGCTAAAGCATTGCTTGGAGTCTTTTGGTATCAACATCAATTTAAAACAAGTATCTAATAGATCCCAGGAATTCTGATTGTTTCCTTTCCCTAGTGGTCTGCAACTCTTGTAAATGGCTGTAGGTCCCTCTGGAGAAGGATTAGAGAATAGATAATGGTAAAAAATCTTAGGTATTTTACCAAAGTACTGTTTTAGGAATGTGACCTTCACTTCCTTCAAGGGGTTCTGAGTCTACAAACTGGCTCAAGTTAGAAAATTGGTTCGTGAACGAGATTACCTTTTTGCTATGATCCAATGTAGCCTTTCTTTCATTTGTCTGAGAAATTGTCTGCTTATACAAATCAAAAAAAAATGCAGTAGGCTTCTTATCCATGTCATGCCTGCAAATACTATGTGTGGTCAGCCAGTACCAAAGGTTCATGTAAAGCACAAAAGTCAATTAGCCTCTGCTGCTCATTATGATACTTGCAATCACTTTCCTTTAATGATTCAGTGTTGCTACTTTCTCCCTGCTACTTCAGAGCTCAATTAAACCCCTTTTTAATTGAAATAAATAGCAGAATCTCTGACTCTAATATCTGTCAAGACAAAGGTTGTCAAATATGTTAGCACTCCTCCTATCATTTAGAGTTTTATAGATTTAGTGATGGGCCTGTCCTCTGGGCATTCCCATTGTGGAGGATTATGTTTTATATGGCATACACAACAAACCATTGCAATTTTCTTGAGCTTTAAATCCCTTCATTAACACTAAGTCAAGGGATATCAAACATCTCCAATTCCTTTTCAGCAGGCTATCTTTTGACAAATGCTTCAGTCAATCATTCAAACAAACTTTTGATACTTTTTTCTTTTTTAAATGAGGTATTTTTAATTTACATTTCAAATATTATTCCCTTCCCCAGTTTCCCGTCAATAAGCTCCCTATCTCAACCCTCTCCCCTTCTTCTATAAGGCTATTACCCCTCTCAAAACACCCCCCTCTGCCTTCCCACCCTGACATTCCCATACACTGGGGGTTCAGTCTTGGCAGGACTAAAGGTGTCTCCTCCCACTGGGGCCCAACAAGGCCATTCTCTGCTACATGTGAAGCTGGAGCCCTGGTTCTGTCCATGTTTAGTCTTTGGGTAGTGGTTTAGTCCCTGGAAGCTCTGGTTGTTTGGTGTTGTTGTTCTTATGGTGTTGCAAGCCCCTTCAGCTACTTCAATCCTTTCTCTAACTCCCCCAATGGGGCCCTGTTCTCAGTTCAATGGTTTGCTGCTAGCATTCACCTCTGTATTTGTCACACTCTGGATGAGCCTCTCAGGAGAAGGTTCTATCAGGCTCCTGTAACCATGCACTTCTTGACTTCATCAATATTGTCTAGTTTTGGTGACTGTATATACACTTATCTATCTGTCTGTCTATCTATCTATCTATCTATCTATCTATCTATCTATCTATCTATCTATCTATCTATCATCTATCTATGGGTAGAATCCCCAGGTGAGGGCAGGCTCTGAATGGCCATTTCTTTAGTCTCTGCTCCAAACTTTGTCTCCATATCCCCTCCTATGAACATTTTTGTCCCCCTTTTAAGAAGGACTGAAGCATCTGCACTTTGGTCCTCCTTCTTGAACTTCATATGGTCTCCATTATATCTTGGGTAATTTGAGCTTTTGGGGCCCCTAATACTCCACATCTGCAGTGAGTCCTCCATGTGTGTTTTTTTGTGATTGGTCTCATGGATTATTTTCTTGTCTTAATTCTGATTTTTTTTTTGGAGCTGGGGATCCAACCCAGAGCCTTGTGCTTGCTGTGGTTTTTTGTGACTGAGCCAAATCCCCAACCCCAGGATGATATTTTCTAGTTCCATTCATTTGTCCAAAAATTTCATGAAGTTAATGTTTTTTTTGGTTTTTTGTTTTTTATAGCTGAGTAGTGGTCCACTGTGTAGATGTACTACATTTTCTGTATCTATTCTACTGTCGAAGGGCATTTGGGTTCTTTCCAGCTTCTGGCTATTATAAATAAGGCTGCTATAAACATAATGGAGCATGTGTCTTTGTTGTATGTTGGAGCATCTTTTGGGTATATGTCCAGGAGATATATAGCTGGGTCCTCAGGTAATGCAATGCTCGATTTTCTGAGAAACCTCCGGACTGATTTCCAGAATGGTTGTACCAGTTTGCAATCCCACCAAAAATGAAGGAGTCTTCCTCTTTCTCCACATTCTCACCAGTATCTGTTGTCACCTGAGTTTTTGATCTTAATCATTCTGATTGGTGTCAGGTGGAATTTCAGGGTTGTTTTGATTTGCATTTCCCTGATGACTTATTTAGCCTTATTTATAATAGCCAGAAGCTGGAAAGAATCCAGATGCCCTTCAACAGAGGAATGGATTCAAAAAATCTGGTATATCTACACAATGGAGTACTACTCAGCTATCAAAAGCAATGACTTCATGAAATTCATAGGCAAATGGAATGAACTAGAAAATACCATCCTGAGTGAGGTAACTCAATCACAGAAAAACACACATGGTATGCACTCATTGATAAGTAGATATTAGCCAAAAAGCTCAAATCACCCAAGATGCAATCCACAGACCACAGGAAGCTCAAGAAGGATAACCAAAGTGGGGATGCTCCCACTCCTTCTTAAAAGGGGGAAAATATCCATAGGAGGGCATATGGAAGCAAAGTTTAGAGCAGCGACTCAAGGAATGGCCATTCAAAGCCTGTCCCAAATGTAGCCCATATATATATATATACACACACATACAGCCACCAAAACTAGATAAGATTGATAAAGCTAAAAATGCATGTTGAAAGGAACTGGATATAGATCTCTCCTGAGAGACACATCCAGAGCATGTCCAATACAGAGGTCAATGATAGCAACAAACCACTGAACTGAGAACAGGGCCCCCATTGGGGGGAATTAGAGGAAGGATTGAAAGAGTTGAAGGAGCTTGCAGCCCCATGAAAACAACAATGCCAACCACCCAGAGCTTCCAGGGACTAAACCACTATCGAAAGATTATACATGGACTGACCTAGGGCTCCAAATGCATAGGTAGCAGAGAATAGTCTTGTTGGGGCACCAGTGGAAGGGGAAGCCCTTGGTCCTGACAAGGTTGGACCCCTAGTGCAGGGGAATATGGGGGGAAGGTCAGTAAGGAGGATGTATAGGGGGAATTCCCTTATGGGGGAAGTAGAGATGAAGGGAATGGGGGCTTATAGACAGGAAACTGGGAAGGGGAATAACATTTGAAATGTAAGTAAAGAAATATATCTAATAAAATTTTTTTAAAAAGCCATAATCATTTCTTTACTTCCTTTTGTCCCTTTCTGATACTGGCCAGATCTTTAAGTATGCATTTTCTGGTACTTGGTATTCTCTTATTCTTTCTCAAACTCCCATCCTGAGTGTGACTGCTTGTCCACCATATGGCCGAACTTCATGTCAGCTTACTTACAGCCCTGCTCCTTTCTTCTCTTCTCCATTCCTTTTAAAACTAAAAAGCCTTTCAACTCCTAGAACTCCCCAAGTACTGTGTTCTCACTAAATACTATATAAGGGTACAACAGAGTAGAATTAAAGTTAAGAAGAAACTCAAAAATATACTAACCAATTTTTCCAAAAGGATCATCCTTGAAAGGATCACATGAGACAAAAAAGTAAAGAAAAGAAAACAGACTATTATTTATATTGTGGAAATATATATTGTTTTTAAAAAGGAAAGTTAAACAATAACAATGGTTTCAACAATTCTACCTCGATATTGCAATATTTTAATGCAACAATTCTACTTCAATAAAATCATGCTATTCACCTTATGCAAGATTTAAAATAAAAAGTAAATGCTCAACCCAATACACATCACATGGTGGTTTAAATGGGAAATGTCCTCTGTAGTCTCTGGCCTTTGAACACCTGGTTCACAGTTGGTATCAATGTTTGGTTTAGGTTTGGCTTTGTTAGGCGAAGTGTGTCATGGGAGGCAGGCTTTGAGAACTCAAAGACTTTGACTTTTAATGTTTGCTCTCTGCTTCCTGCTTCCTGCTTCCTGTTTCCTGCTTCCTGCTGCCTGCTTCCTGCTTCCTGCTGCCTGCTGCCTGCTGCCATGCTGTCTCTACCATTACAGCCTCTAAGCCTCTGAACAATAATCCCAAATAAACTCTGACTTCCATTAAAAAAAACTCTCTGGTATTTGTAGAGATACAGGCAAGTAGATCAATGGAATAGAATTGAAGACCCAGAAATGAACCCACACACTTAGCATCACTTGATCTTTGACAAAAGAGCTAAAACCATCCCGTTGAAAAAAGATAGCATTTTTAACAAATGATGCTGGTTCAACTGGAGGTCAGAATGTAGAAGAAAGCAAATTGACCCATTCTTATCTCCCTGTACAAAGCTTAAGTCCAAGTGAATCAAGGACTTCCACTCAAACTAATAGAAGAAAAAATGGTGAAGATTCTCATGCACATGGGCACTGGGAAAGTTTCCTTAATAGAACACCAATGGCTTATGCTCTAAGATCAAGAACAGACAAATTGGACCTCATAAAATTGCAAAGTTTCTGTAGTGCAAAGGACAAAATGGCAACTAACAGATTGGGAAAATATTCTAAATCTGATTGAAGGCTAATATCCAATAGATACATAGAACTCTAGAAGTTAGACTCCAGAGAATCAAATAATCTTTGTTAAAAAAATGGGTTACAGTGCTAAATAAAGAATTCTCAACTGAGGAATATAGAATGGCTGAGAAGTACCTAAGGAAATGTTCAACATCCTTAGTCATTAGGGAAATGCAAATCAAAACAACCCTGAGATTCTACCTCACATCAGTCAAAATTGCTAACATCAAAAAACTCACCTGACAGCAAATGCTAGCCAGGGTTTGGAGAAAGAGAAACACTTTTCCACTAGTGTTGAGATTGTAAGCTGGTACAACCACTCTGGAAATCAGTTTGGTTGTTCTTCAGAAAATTGGACACATTACCATTTGAGGATTCAGCTAAACAACTCCTGGGCATATATCCTAAAGTTCCTCCAATGTATAACAAGGTCACATGTTCTACAATGTTCATAGCAGCCTTATTTATTATAGCCAGAAGCTGGAAAGAATCCAGCTGTCCTTCAAGAAAGGAATGGATAAAGAACATGTGATCCATTTGCACAATGGAGTACTACTCAGCTATTAAAAACAATGACTTCATGAAAATGTTAGGGAAATAGAATTATAAAATATCATCCAGAGTGAGGTAACCCAATCACAAAAGAAAGAACACGCTTTCTAGGCATTCAGTGATATGTGGATATCAGTCCCAAAGCTCAGAATACCCAAAATACAACCCACAGACCACATGAAGCTCAAGAAGAAGGAAGACCAAAGTGTGGATGCTTCAGTCCCTCGTTGAAAGGGGAAATACTCAAGGGAGGAAATAGGGAGACAAAGTGTGGAGCAGAGACTAAAAGAAAGACCATCCAGAGACTGCCCCACCTGGGAATCCATCCCATATACAGACCCCAAACCCAGACCCTACTGGTGATGCCAAAAAGTGATTTTTGGCAAGAGCCTGATATAGTTGTCTCCTGAGAGGCTGTGCCAGAACCTGACAAATACAGAGGCAGATGCCCACAGCCAACCATTGGATTGAGCATGGCGTTAGAGAAAAGACTGAAGGAGCTGAAGGGGTTGGCAATCCCATAGGAAGAACAACAATATCAACCAACCACATGCCCTCAGAGCTCCTAGGGACTAAACCACCAACCAAAGAGTACACATGAAGGGACCATGGCTCCAACTCCATATGTAGCAGAGCCTTATTGGATGTCAATGGAGAGGTCCTTGGTCCTGGGCAGGCTCTATGTCTCAGTGTAGGGCAATGCCAGGGAGTGGAGGCAGGAGTGGCTGGGTAGGTAGGAGAGCACCCTTATAGAAGCAGGGGAAGGAAAGATGGATAAGGGGGTTCCAGAAGAGAACCCAGGAAAGGGGATAACATTTGAAATGTAATAAAAAAATATCCAATATAAAAAGAAAAGATACTCATTTATGATAATCTGAAAGAAAATAAAATATATATGGATAATTTATACAATAATTTATATATAACATGTTGTTATATAAAATATATTTAAATTTAAAATATATATATGTTATTATAGATAATATAATTAATATATTATAAAATATTATGCAGTAATGTAATATATAGTTATGTATAGTAATAATTTTTAAAATATTAAATCTACTTTACCTTAATAAAGTTAGGAATAAACTTAATGAAGAACTTTACAATGAAAACTGTAAATATATGAGAAAAAAGAGAGAGCAAAATGGACTACAAAGAGGACCCATGTTTATGGGTTGGTAGATATAATAATTTGATAAAAGTGACACTCAGTAAAAATCTAACAATATCAACCAACCAGACTCCCCAAAAACTCCCAGGGACTAAATCACCAACCACAGAGTACACGTGGGGAGAGCCATGGCTCTAGCTGAATATGTAGCAGAGGATTACCTTATTTGGCATCAATGGGAGGGCAGCCTCTTGGTCCTGTAAGTCTCAATGACCCAGCATAGGGGAATGCTAGCACATTGAGGCAGGAATGGGTGGGTGGGGAATCTCCCTCATAGAGGCAAGGGATAGGAGAAGGAGATTGAAAGTTTGTGGAAGGGAAACTGGGAAAGGGAACAACATTTGAAATGTAAATAAGTAAAATAACCAATAAAAATATGGAAAAATAAGAATTTATTCAAAATAATACCACTCAAAAAATCCTATTTCATTCTTCACACAAAGAAAATCTATCATATAATACATACAGGAAAAACCCCAGATAGCCAACATGATCCTAAACAAAAATATAATTCTAAGAGATCACCATACTAGAGTTTATATAATATATAGTCATAGTAAAAATAGTATGTTACTGGCACAAAAACAGATATGTAAACTAGTGGAACAAAATTGAAGACCCCAAAATATGTAAATGTAATCTCGGCCATGAAATTGAAGAAGGTGCTAAAGAAAAAGGTAAAGAAACCATCTTCAACAAATGTTTCTGGGGAAATTGGATGTCCATACAGAGAAGAATGAAATTAGACTTCTATCATTTTGCACAAAAATTAACATAAGATAAAGTAAATACCTAATCCAGAAATCTTAAATACTAAACTTTTTAGAAGAAAGCAGAAAATACCCTACATGATGTAGGTGTAGGAGATGTCTTTCTGAATAGGCCTCCATTGACCCATGAATTGAGGCCAATTGACACTTGGAGCTTCATAGAATTCAAATGCTTCTGCAGAGCTAAAGAAATAATCAACTAGTTGAAGAGAAATCACACAGAATCAGACAGAAGTTTTGGCAGCTATGCATCTAACAGAGGATCGATATCCAGGACATACTGCAAAATAGACTATGCAGGTTACATTTAGGAAAATATATAAGGAATGTATGAATGTACACATACATAAATGCATACAACAATTAATTGGAAAAGAAGGAATGGATTTGAAAGAGAATTAGAAACATATTAGCAATTATATAATAAGATTATTATCTTGAAACTAAAATAAAATCAACTTCTTAAATATGTATTTTTTGTACCCTTTACTCTGTTCCATTTATCAGCTTGTATAGTATTTTGAAATAATAAATATATTGATTACTCTTGTTCCTTTATTGTTTGAAGTAGAAAAATGAGAACAGAAAATTTGTTCTAAAATAGTTTCAGTAATTGTAAGTTTTTTTCACTTCCATGTAAATTTAACTGAATTTATCTTTACCTAAAGTCTGATGAACATAATGACCTGCATGGTGTTCAGTATATACAACGACAGTGATTGAAATATCATCTTAATGATGTTTTATCTTCATGGTCATTGGCATAATTACCTTCCTTCTTCATTTGTATTCATTCTATTTGTCCTGAGACCAGAGAGATAAATGGGAACAGTTCTGATGAGACAAACTGTCAACATAGTTGTCACTTCTGTTCAAAGTATGTGGATCAAACTAAGCCATGTCACTTTGCTGCATTTAGTAAATACAATGGCACTCTGCTCTTTCAAGGCAGAGTAGAATCTCTAATGGAGGGGGCCATATATAAAAAAATAGTCAAATTTTGTTTTGACTTTTATATCTGTTCATTTGTTAATGTGTATGTGTTCTATATGTGTGGACAATTTTATGTGTGTATAAGCATATATATTTATGCATGCCTGTATATAAAAGTCAGACAGAAGTCAGCATTGAAGTCAACCTTGATCACTTTGCTGCATTATATCTTTTGAGGCAGGGTTTCTCATCAAACCTGTAGTTCACCGTCTCAGCTAGATTGGCTGGCCAGAAAGTCTCAGGGGTCCTCCTGTCTCAGTATTTCCAACAGTGGGATTGCAAACAAACAAGTATGTGCCACTATGATCAAATTTAAATGAATCCTTGATATCTGTCTATATCCTTCCATAACAACTATTTATTAACTGAGCCATCTTCAAAGCCTGACAATTTTTATTTTAATAAATTCAGTCTACTGCAAGGACTTTTACTTGATAAGTCAAATTATTCACAACAGTAGTCACTTAAAATTCTCATTTTATTCATGGCCACATTCATATTAATACTTTAATCAAAATTACCTATTATACTTATTTAATTAATAGTTACCTGCCATAAGTTTCTTTCTGAGGAAAAGAAATTCTTTCTGATAGTTATTTGGGTGAACTCACACATAAATTACTGCTTTAGATGGTCTGAGTTTTTCTTGCAATTTAATAATAGAGCATTGTAAGACATTTGTCTTTTGTGTGAGGTCCATTTTCCTCATGATCCCTGGAAAATAGTTTCCATACGGGACATGTTTCATTGCACTTTCCCAATTATTTTATTGATGTTCAAATCCCCAAAGAGCCCAACATTACTTAAAGCAGAGTTGAATGTTCTTGATTTGGTTTCTATCACTTCCATACAGGGTTAAATAAACAGGGACTGTGATTACTTTACTTGGTATTTGCTTTTTGAAATGATGATTTCTCCATTTTCCATTCTGACCCCCAAACCACTTATGTCCAGGTAAAAAAACAGCCTTTGTAAAATCCCCTAAGATTCTTGAATTCTCTTTGTGAGCTCACTATTTCTGTCTTTTTTTAATGAATCCCATTGCAAGATAATTTCTTGGTTAATTTCCAGTTCCCTCCAATATTGGTTTATTCTACAGTTCCTGAACATCTAATGGCTCAGCAAGGTCACTCATTTGTGTTTAAAATCACCTCTCAGGGGAGCACAGAAAGAACAGACTTAGTACTCAATAATTGAAGAGCTTGTATTCTGCCATAAATTTAGTAAGTTGTTTTATGATAAAAGACCTCTTTTGACAGACTTAATTGCTGGTTCTTTTCCAGCCTATCAATAAAACAATGTATGTATATTGGTATATACCATAGGAGCATTCAAGCAGAGAATTGACAAAAGAGGTATATTGATTTTTAAACACTTCCCTTTAAAATATATGTGACTTATCTTTTAGGAGCAAAACGTAATTTCAAATTACACACTTGCGTATATTTGTTGGAGGAAAAAAACCTCATATTTTAGTAAGAGTGAAATTGTGGGGGGAAAAGATGTTCATTTGTTTTCATTGATTATAAAGGGTAATGTTCTTCCACTGGACATCCATGTACCATTGTAAATAGGATCCCATCAGTACAATTAAAGCTAGTCTTCTCAGTATTTCTGCTGAGATTCAATCAAGAAACTCATATTTATAAATATGTCAACAGTTCTTTGGATATTTATGACTTCTCTACAACTGTTCTATGAAGTACCATTGTGTTACTTAAGATAACTTACATGCGATATATTTTCATTTGATTTTCAATAAGGATATCTTAATGACTGTATTTGCAGTGACTCACTGTATGTTTGTATCCAAGTGTGTGTTTCTCTAAATATGTTTCATTGTCAGCATGAAAGAAGTTCTTACAAAACATCAGCTATCATCATTATTATTCAGATGGACAAATGTATGATAGTTCTGTTTACATTACTTGCATTTGACTGGTATTAGCTGCAAGGAAAGAGTGATGTTTTCGGTACATTTATTTAAAGACTGTTTTCCTCACTAATGTTGTATAATCTTCTCTTGAGTCAACATATTTGATAAGGTATAGAAAAAGTATACTGAGAATAAATATATATTATATGAAGAGGCTTCTACCTATCAATCCAGATGATGACTGTGGCTAATAAGTCTGTTGTGACTGAATTTGTCTTGCTGGGACTCTCTAATTCCTGGGAACTCCAGATATTTTTCTTCATAGTGTTTTCAGTCTTTTATGTGGCAACAATGGTGAGTAATAGCATCATTGTGGTCATTGTCATATCTGACTCTCACCTACACTCTGCTATGTACTTCCTGCTTACCAACCTTTCTCTCATCGATATGTCTCTTGCTTCCTTTGCCACTCCTAAGATGATCATAGATTATCTAACTGATCATAAAACCATCTCTTTTGATGGATGCATTGCCCAGATATTCTTTCTCCACCTGTTCACTGGGACCGAGATTATTTTACTCATGGCCATGTCTTTTGACAGGTATATTGCAATTTGTAAACCTCTGCGTTATGCTTCGATCATTAGTCCCCAGGTGTGCATTGCCTTGGTGGTGTCCTCATGGATTGTGGGGATCATGCATTCAATGAGCCAGGTCATCTTTGCCCTCACATTACCGTTCTGTGGTCCCAATAAGATAGATAGCTTTTTCTGTGACCTTCCTGTGGTGTTCCAGCTGTCTTGTGTGGATACTTATGTTCTTGGTCTCTTTATGATTTCGACAAGTGGCATCATTGCACTGTCTTGCTTCATCCTGCTATTTAATTCCTATGTTATTGTGCTGCTTACTATCAAGCACCATTCTTCCAAAGGATCATCTAAGGCTCTTTCAACCTGCACAGCCCATTTCATTGTTGTCTTCATGTTCTTTGGGCCATGTATCTTTATCTACATGTGGCCACAAAACAGCTTTGTGATAGAAAAGATCCTGTCCGTATTTTACACCATATTCACTCCCATTCTGAACCCAGTAATATATACTCTGAGAAATCACGAAGTAAATTCAGCCATGAGGAAACTGGGAAGTAAGTTTCTAAATTTCAGTACAGAAACTCCTTCCCATTCTTTTTAGTTTTAAATTCTTCATTATTAAGTGTAACAGGTTCCGTAAAACAGCAATACTATGTTATGTATGCATAAAAGATACATTTGAAACTTTAAAAGGGAGTTAATGGAAATAATCGATTCCAGGAAAAAAAAACTAGTTTATGAAACTAATAGAATTTACCGTTTAAAATTAGGATTTACTGTTTAAAATTTGTTGGGATGTTGAATAATCAGGTTAATAGAAAAGAGGACCAATTAATAGGTACATCTTAAAGAGAGATTAAGTGATTACGGGAAATGATGCAGTTATGTACACAGAGAAACTCCAGACACCACCTAAGGCATGAAAAATGAGCGGGGTTTCTACCATCTTTAGGAATCTGGCACTGCTGTAAAAAATTAATTTCTGTCCCAAACCCATCATTTTCTACATACCTGTGTAATTTCTACTTCACATTTAAACCAATTTATAATGTCTGGAATTAGAGAAGTCCTGGTTTATGTAAGTATGAAAATGTAGATAAGGCGTAAAGAAGTTATGTGAATGTCATTCTCCCTAACTGCATCAGCTACATAGCACCAGTATCTCTCTCTCTTATTAATGGTAGCCACCACCATTAATCATCACAACTGCACTGCTTTGGTGCCTCTCTATGACAGTGACGATTTGCAGGGCCATACAACCGTCCTGAAAACCAGACAAGGCTATGAGTTGCAAAGATGATTGTTTGTGTTTCAGCAGGTCCATGAAGTCAACATTAGAATTAAATTCAGAAGGATAGCCACGATAATAATCAAATTCATTGAGAGTAATGTGTAACAGCAAACAATTTTATTTATTATTCATTTATGTATTTGTGTATTTATATATTTATGTATATATGTATGTATGTATGTATGTATTTATTTATTTTGGGGATAGTTTCGAGACAGTGTTTCTCTGCGTAGCCCTGGCTGTCCTAGAATCCCCTCTGTAGACCATGCTGGCCTTGAATTCACAGAGACCCATGTTCCTCTGCCTCCTGAGTGCTGGGATTAAAGGGATGTCCCACCAATGCCTGGTTTAACTCTACGTTATTGAATTGCTTTAACTTTTGGTTTAAAGAATTATTTCTGCTTAATGGGAAAATAAGTTTTTGTTCCTGTTTATTAGTAAACTCTTAACTTAATAAGTGTGTCTTATATGCACGTACATTTTGTTAGGTGTTTTAAACATTAGCATTTTTGTACAATAAGAATGACTATCACCCCATTGACAGTGATTCAAATTGCAAATATTAGGAGTTGGAAAATATTGTTATAATGTTTCCTATACATTGCAAATGATCATTTAAAATGATAGTAAATATTGAGTAATTCACTACTATGTGAAATTTTCTAAATTATATTTTTAAAGTTTGTGTCTAATGTATTTTCCCAAATGTAACCACCAAAGTTGGGATATGTAGCAAACAAATATAAATATTTAGTTGTTTTTATTTATTGAAATTATCAAGCAAATGAAGAGACCAAAAATTATATATGAATGAGAGTATTATATATGAGGCAAAATAAGAATAACAAATCTCTAACTTTTCAGTTTAGTCTTAATTTTAAGAGGGATATACTGCTTTTCAACTTTATGTTTTTTTTCATTAAACATAGAAAGCTAATAAGTAAACAAATTTTGGGTAAAAGTGTGAGATATTGTGTTTAAGATTTTAAGTCAGTTTTGAAATTAACAATAAAGACTTTGATGGTATTTACATGAGCAGAGTTCACATTATTTTGTAAGCAAAAGAACTGTATAATTGTAATTAAAATTGTATTATAAGTTAATAAGTTTTAGCTATGTACTCTTTGTTGTAGTTACATGTTAAGATTCAATAATCTGATTTATTTACACTACATTAGCAAATGTTTTAGTAATAGTTCCAACAATTATTTCATATAACATGAAATTGTATTTCCTTGTATTCCTTGTATTTGTTCAAGGATCTTTTAAATGAACTGCTTTTTATACTATAAAGTATTCCTCATTTGCTGAAACATCTATGAAGTGGCCACAATGTAAATTGTAATTTTCGTGGTAATAAATTCAATATACCTTTAGTTGAACTGTTATTTAAAACTTAGACCAAAAATGAAGATTAGAAATAGTAAAACAGTATTCAAAGAAAATTTAAATATCAAAAAAAGGAGTAAAAATGTAGAGAAAAAAACCCAAACAACAACAACAAAACAAAACGAAACAAAACAAAAACCCCAAACCAGGAATTTGGAGAAAAATGAAAACGAAAACAAAAAGCAAGGATTACTTAGAGGGAGGAAAGGGAAAAGAGAAAAGGTGCAATTATGTGATGATAAATACTTAAATTATGAAAATATGGAGTGTTTTGGAAGGGATATTGTCAATATTCATAGCTTATGTGGAGCTTTCTCAAACTTAAATCCTTCAGGAACATAAACCGCCAGGACATGGTTTTGCACTGATAGTCATTGGTACGGTTGAGTACCATAGATTCCGTAGCTGAGAATGAAAAGCACTGTACAGTGGATAATTGTGAAAACCTAGTCACAAAAAAACCACACATGATATGCATTCACTAATCGGTGGATATTAGTCTAAAAGCTCGGAATACCCAAGATACAATTCACAGACCATGTGAAGCTCAAGAAGAAGGAAGAACAAATGTGGAAGCTTCAGGACAGAAGAGGGAACAAAACACTCATGGGAGAAAATACAGAGACAAAGAGTGGAGCAGGGACTTAAGGAAAGGCCATCCAGAGACTGTCCCACCTGGGGATCCATCTAATATGCAGCCATCAAACCCAGTCACTATTTCTGATGCTAAGAAGTACTTGCTGACCGGAACCTCTTATGAATGTCTCCTAAGAAACTTTGCCAGAGTCCTACTGATAAAGATGAGGATGCTTGAAGCTAACCATCGGACTGAGCACGGGGACCCCAACGTGGGAGTTAGAGAAAGGACTGAAGGAGCTGAAGGGATTTGCAACCCCATAGGAAGAACAACAATATCAACAACCAGTCTCCCTGAGCTCCCGGGGACCAAACCACCAACCAAAGAGTATGCATGGAGGACCCATGGCTCCAGCCGCATATGTAGCAGAGGATGGCATTGTCTGGCATCAATAGGAGGAGAAGCCCTTGGTCCTGTGAAGGTTCTTTTCCCCAGTGTAGGGGAACGCCAGGGTGGTTAGGTGGAAGTGGGTGTGTGGGACAGGGAGCATCCTCATAGAAGCAGGGGGAGGGGGATGGGAGAGGGGGGAACCGGGAAAGGGAATAACATTTGAAATGTGAATACATAAAATATCCAATAAAAATGCAGACACAAACAAAAAAAGAAAACTGACCACTACCTTCCTTTGTCTTTCAACATGAGGAGTCTGCATGCAAGATGCCTTGAAGTGTTCCCAGAAACACTTAAACCTCTGAAACAGAATCTGTAGAGGGTGATTTTATCATGTTTTTTTTTCTAAATAAGCAGTGAATTCCATATAATGGACCATCCCTTCATCCCTGGGATGAAGCCTACTCCATCATTGTGAATGATCATTTTGCTGTGTTCTTGGGCCTAGTTTGTGAGAATCTTATTGAGTATCTTTTTTTTTCTTTTTTTTCTTTTTTTTTCGGAGCTGGGGACCGAACCCAGGGCCTTGCGCTTGCTAGGCAAGCGCTCTACCACTGAGCTAAATCCCCAGCCCCGAGTATTTTTCCATCAATATTTATAAGGGAAATTGGAAGTTCTCTTTCTTTGCTGGGTCTTTGTGTGGTTTAGGTGTCAGCATAACTATGGATTCGTAGAATTAATTGGGTAATGTTGCTTCTGTTTCTATTTTGTGAAATAGTTTAAGAAGTGTTGGTATTAGGTCTTCTTTGATGGTCTGATATAATTCTGCACTAAAACCATCTGGCCCTGGGATTTTTTTGGAGACTTTTAATGACTGCTTCTATTCTCCTTAGGTGATAAAGAACTGTTTAGATGGTTTGTCTGACCCTGTTCTAACTTTGGTATCTGATATCTGTTCAGAAAAGCCCCCATTTCATCCAGATATTTCACTTTTGTTGAGTATAGACTTTTGTAGTAGGATCTGATATTTTTTAATTTCCTCTGTTTCCGTTGTTGTGTCTCCCTTTTCATTTCTGATTTTGTTAATTTGGATACTTTCTCTGTGTCTTCTAGTTAGTTTGGCTAAGAGTTTATCTGTATTATGGATTTTTCTCAAAGAACCAGCTCTTGGTTTTGTTGATTTTTTGCATAGTTCTGATTGTTTCTACTCAGTTGATTTTAGCCCTGAGTTTGATTAGATCCTGACATCTACTCCTTTTGGGTGTATTTGCTTCTTTTTGTTCTAAATCTTTCAGATGTGCTGTTAAGCTACTAGTGTATGATCTCTCCAGTTTATTTATGGAAGCACTCAGAGTTATGAGTTTTCCTCTTAGTACTGTATTTCTTGTGTCCCATAAATTTGGATAGGTTGTGCCTACATTCACTAAATTCTAAAAAGTCTTTAATTTGTTTCTTCCTGACCAAGTGATCATTGAGTAGACAGATGTTCAGCTTCCACGGGTATGTGGGCATTCTGTTGTTTTTGTTGTTATTGAAGACCAGCCTTAGTCCATGGAGGACTGATAGAAATGGGATTATTTCAGTATTCTTGTATTTATTGAGGCTTGTTTTGTGTCCAATTTTATGGTCAATTTTGGAGAAGGTACTATGAGGTGCTGAGAAGAAGGTATATTCTTTTGTTTTAGCGTGAAATGTTACGTAGATACGTGTTAAGTCTATTTGGTTCCTAACGTCTGTTAGTTTCACTGTGTTTTTGTTTATTTTCTGTTTCCATGAGCTTGCTATTGGTGAAAGTAGGGTGTTGAAGTCTTATGTGAGGATTGATGTGTGTTTTGAGCTTTAGTAACATTTCTTTTATGAATGTGGGTGCTGTTGCATTTGGGGCATAGATGTTCAGAGTTGAGAGTTCATCTTGGTGGATTTCTCCTTTGATGAGTATGATATCCTTCCCCATCTCTTTTGATAACTTTTGGTTCAAAATCTATTTGTCTGATAATAGAATGGCTACTCCAGATTGTTTCTTGGCACCATTTGCTTGGAATTATTTTTCCAGTGTTTTCTTCTGTGTTAGTGTCTGTCTTTGTCACTAATGTGTTTCCTGTGTGCATCAAAATGCTGGATCCTGTTTTCATATCCGGTCTGTTAGCCTATGACTTTTTGGGGGAAATTGAGTCCATTGATGTTGACAGATATTAAAGACCAATGATAGCTGTTTCTTTTATTTTTGTTATTCGTGTTGTTATTGTTTGTGTGGCTCTCTCTTCTTTTGGGTTTGTTTTGAGATGATTATTTTCTAGGTTATTCTTATGTTGACATTTTCCTTCTATTGTCTTGTTTAGGGCTGAAGTTTTGGAAAAATATTATTTAAATTGTATTTTATCATGGGATATCTTGTTTTGCCCATGTATGGTAATTGAGAGTTTGGCTGTGTATAGTAGCCTGTGCTGGCATTGTTTTTCTCTTATGGTCTGCATGACATTTGTCTTTTAAAGTTTCTGTTATGAAGTCTGGCATAATTCTGATAGATCTGCCTTTATATGTTACTTGGTCTTTCCCCCTTACTACTTTTAATATTCTTTCTTTATTCTATGCATTTAGTGTTTTGATTATTATGTGATGGGAGCAATTTCTTTTCTGGTCCAATCTATTTGGTATTCCGTAGGCCTCTAAGACATTTATGTCCATCTCTTTCTTTAGGATAGAGAAGTTTTCTTCTATGATTTTGTTGAAGATATTTCCTTGCCCTTTGTATTGGGAGTTTTCTCTCTCATTTATTCCTATTATTCTTGGGTTTGGTTTTTTCATTGTCTTCTGAAGTTCCTGGATGTTTTGAGTTAGAGTTTTTTGCACTTGGTATTTTTTGACTATTGTGTCAATATTTTATATGGTATCTTCCATGCCTAAAATTCTCTCTTCTCTCTCTTGTATAATGATCCTTGGTGATGTTTTTATTTGTAACTCCTGATCTCTTTCCTAGGTTTCCAATTCCAGGTTTGCCTCCCTTTGCAATTTCTTTAATGCTTTGCTTTCCATTTTTTTTTAACCTCAATGGTTTGCTCAACTCCTTCACCTGTTTGTGTTTTACTGTATCTCTTTAAGGGATTTATGTTTTCTACCTGTTTACCTATGTTCCCCTGTATTTTTTAAGGGACTTATTTATGTCCCCCTTAAGGTCCTCTATCACCTTCATGAGATGGTATTTTAGGTAAGAGTTTTGTTTTTCAACTATATTAGAGTATTCAGAACTTGCTGTGATGGGAGTCGGGGTGCTGATTGCTACCAAGTGGCACTGGTTTCTGTTGATTATGTTCTTGTGTTTGCCTCTAGTCCTCTGGTTATCTTGGGAATTAACTGGCCTTGCCATCTCTGACTGTCCCTCCTGTGAGCCTGTGAGCATGGTTGTGACAGACCTCCTGGGAGTCAAGGTGTCTCTGGGTGTGGTAGGGATTCTGGAGTACCAGATCTGCCCCAGGTTAAATTGTGAGCTGGAAGAAAGATATGTCTCCATCAGGGCAGGGTGCATAGGGCCTACCTGTGCCAGGTTCCGTGGGGGATCCTCATTAGGCCAGGTATTGGGGCGGGGTTGTTTCACCCGTGAGCTTGGTTGTCATGGATCTCCTGGAAGTCAAGCTGTCTCTGACTGTGGGAAGGTTTCTGGAGGACTGGCTCTGCTCCAGAATGAGTTGTGAGCTGCAAGGAAGTCCCCCATTCACTTTCTCCATACCAAGTTTCATTGGGATTACCCTGAAGTGTTACGCCTAGTGCCACTCTATTTAAGAAAATGGAGTTTTCCGGTCTCAGCAGCTATCATTTTGGAATAACTACTTGGTTAGTGATGGGACTTTGTGCCTACTTCTTTTTAATGCTGGTATTTTTTTCTGTCTTGAGCTTCTGCAGGTCTTGTTCATACTGTCATAGTCTCTGTGAGTTCATATGTACATCTGCCCAGCTGTGTTTGGAAAACTGGCTCCTTAAAATTAAACACTTTCTGTGGCTCATCATCTTTCCATCACCTCTTCTGCATGGATTCCCAAGCTTTGAGGAGATGGGTATGAAGAAGACATTCCACTCTAGACTGAACACTCCAAAGTCTTCCACTCTTTTCAGTTATGTGTCTCTTTATTAATTTCCATCTAGTGTGAGAAGCTTCACTAATGTATAAGTGTGAGTCCTGGGAAGAAGTCAGGGTGTGAGCAATCCTTAGGCACTGGGAAGTTACTTAAATCGTCTCCATGAACTGAACCAATTCAAATCTTTCAGAACTGATATGATCACAAGTTGAATGTCTATGTTAGACCAGGATTGATCGGGAGGATGTGGAGACAGAAGAAGGGAACAAACAGACCTCCCAAAGGAGAAGATTTTCTTTTAATCAGTACAATGAGGGGGTAACAGTTTTGTCATGGGTTTATGAGCACATTGTACAGAAGGCTTGGGTTTTATGGACAACCAAAGTTCTTGGGGTTGAAGATTCTATCTTCGTCTGTTCTCCTGACTCTCCTGCTATCTCCAAGTCATAATTACTAAAGAAGGCAGAGGTCCAAGAGAATGGGTGGAGAATGAGGTGGGAGGACCCTCTAAAAATTACCAGCGATCTGGGAGATGAGAGACTTTTAAGATTCAGTGGGTGTGACCTTAACCAAATTGCCCAATATTTAATAGAGGGAACTCAAAGAGTCAACTTCCAGTAGATAGACAGGGCCTCAAGTTGAGGGACTGTGTTACTAACCCACAGCCAAAATTTCTTACCCTGAATTGCTCTAGTGTAAAAGAACTGCAGGGACAAAAATGAAGAAGGGATTGCAGGAAAGGCAGTCCAATGACCATCCCAACTTAGGATCTATCTCATGGGGTGGGGAGAAAGGTACCGAGGCCTGACATTATTACTGATGCTATGATGTGCTTATAGACAGGAGCTTGGAATAAATGCTTGTCTTCAAGTCCCTACCAGCAGCTGACAGAGAAAAAGGCAGATACTTACACCCAAACATTAGACTGAAATTGGGGACCCATATGGTAGATTTAGGGGAAGGATTGAAAAAATGGAAAGGGAGAGTGACCCCAGAGGAAGATCAGCAGTCTCAACTAACTCAGACCCCAGGGAGCTCCCAGAGACTGAGTCACCAACCAGCAGCATACATGGGCCAGTCCAAAGTCCCTGGCACATGCATAGAAAAGTTCTGCCTAGTCTCACCTCAGTGGGAGAAGATGCCTTTAATCATTGAGAGACTTGAGGCCCCTTGGAAGGGAGAGGTCTGTATGGGCAAACACCCTCTTGTACACAAAGGTGAAGAGAAATAGGATGAGGAACTGTGGGAGGGGGACTGAGAGGGGCAGTGAGTGGAATGTAAATAAATAAAACAATTTAAAAATATAAAGAACTGTTTTAAAAATTAGAAGATAAAAAAAGGAATGAGGAGGAGGGAGAGGAGGAGAAGGGGAGGAGGAGGAGGAGAAGGAGAGGAGGAGGAGGAGGAGGAGGAGGGGAGAGGAGGAGGTCAATGTGGCCTTATCAAGTAGGGCACATTTTGTTCTCAAGGAAGGGAGATTCCTTAGCTTAGGAGATCTTGCTATCGTTGGATCTTCCATGCCAGAATCTCTCCATATCCTAGGGATCTGCAGATGGTATAATTACATCCTCGGTTAGGAGACCACACTGCCTCAGACCCCCTTATCAGGAACTTCTTAGAGCCTGGCAGCCTCCTGGTATAATGGTGTTAACAAAGTTGTTCTGGTTCCTTATGCTTTTGGACCATTAGTACTTTAGTGTGGAGACAACTACCCCAAAAGTCAGCCCTACCCACCAACTCAGAATGGTCTCCTGGTATGAACTATCATAAGAAAGGTAGGTAGCTGGTCACAATTGCTGGCTTGGGCCCAATCTCTTCAATTAAGAAAGTAAATTTTGTGCCAGTGCATTTATGAAGTCTATTTACTTATCCTGGGGTGGGATGTATTTAATTCTTATCTTCTTGTCATTTTACAATGCCAACATGGAAAATAAAGATGATCAGGGAGAGGGAGGGAAAGAGTACTGACATGCATATATATATATATATATATATATATATATATATATATATATATATATATATAAAATTAGAAATCTTCATTTTGATGTTTTGACAACTTCATATTGTATTTTCATAGTTTTTACCCTCTGTCTCCCCTGTCCAACTCATCAAAAATACCCCCTTCTTCATACTTTCTATCAAATTCCAGAGCTTGTCTTTTAAGTTTATTCCTGAATAAGTTTCTTAATAACTATTGGAACAATCTCTGCTTAGGAGAGGCAAGTCTCTTTCCATCTGAGGTGATTATAAACACCACAAATATTTATAGCCCAAAACAGTAGCATGATTTCAAAAAAAGTCCAACCCCTAATATTCCCTGGGCTCATTTCCTCAAGCCTGGATCCCCTGAGGGATCTTTCTTCCACATTGAGATTTACCTGGGCATAGGTAGCACTCCAAGTGATGTCTCTCGAAATTTGGAATATAACACCTGGATCTGAGGAGTTTGGCAGTTTTTGCGGCTCCTGGGTATGTGCCTTGGTAAAGATCTGAAGCCAGTCATCTTCCCAGACTTGCAGGAAGGATGGGTCTGAGTCCAGGACCATCCACCGCCCTTGACTATTTTGTGTGATCAGTTCTTGTTTTGCCCAGTTAATCACACTCAAGGTGTGTTCTGGGTGTTCAGGTAAACTGGGATGCAAGATTACTAAGACTTGGAGAAGCCCAACTGGTTCTAGAGCCAACACTTGGGCAGCCAAGTCAGCTGCTCTATTGTCTCTGGCTTCGAAGGTATATCCTTTTTGGTGTCCTTTGTAATAGACAATGGCCACCCTCTTGGGTAAGCAGAAAGCTTTCAATGAAACTAAGATTTCTTCTCTATTTTTCCCCTGCTGAAGTTAGTTATAACCATGATGAAACCATATTGCCTATCAGTATGTATGGTGATAGATTTGCCTTTTACTCAGTGAAGTGCTTGATTCAAAGCTCAAAGCTCAGCTTATTGAGCTAGGGTTCTTCACCTGATTCATGGTTGTGCCCATAGAATCATTTCTTGAGTCACCACCACTGCGCCTGCACACCCAATCCTGTTTTGTATTGCCAATAGCACATCAGTCAAATCAGGCCTGATTTGGATCAAGTCAGTTACATTGAAACAGTCATGCAGAGATTCTGTGGGGTCATTATTCCAAGGTCCTGAGTACAAATCCCAGCAACCACATGGTGACTCACAACCATCTTTATTCCAAAGAAGACTGGTAGGATTGAGGGCTGATGTCTTGAGGAAACAGATAGAGGGGTTGATCCAGAAGCGGTTTGGTATTGGATCATCTATTCACTAGGTATTCATCTCTTGGGAGCCCTCCTCAAGAGGGCCTCAAAAGAGTGTGGGGATGTCAGGAGTAGTACTTGCCCTAAAGTTAATTTGCCAGCTTCTTTACCAGCAGGAAGGTAGCAGCTATGGCCAACAATCTTCCTGTAACTGGGTCAAGTTTCTTAAACAAATAAGACACTGGTCTTTTACAGGATTCAGGATTTTCATGAGTACTCTCTAGGAAATGACTTAACTACATCCAAGTGGAATGGTTTAGTGTCGGCGCATGCACTGACACAGTACCGAGAATCAGGCGAAAGCCTGTGGGATTAAAGAAACACACACACACACAGGTTATTCGTGTCAAGCCAAGAGAGGAAGAGAGAGAGAGACTCCTGTAGCTTTATTCACCACTTATATACCCAGGTTCCCCAGGTAGAAAATATCTGGGAAGCACAGTGGGAAACCCTGGCTTGTGACTACCTGGCTCATGACTTCGGTAACAAAAGACCGACTATGAGACCTGAATTAATTAGGGAGAAATCCGAGAAGACCAGCCTAAATCTCAAGGACAAAGGCTGAGAAAGCAAAAGGCAGGAGCGAATTGACCAACGCCCAGGTGTGGCCCAGGTGTGTCGGTTCCACATGCATCAGCTGGGCGCAAAGCATTCCGTGATTATTTTCTTCATGTGCCGTAAACATGGGAGAGGCTTTTGTCCAACAATATCAAGACTTTATGGCAGTCATCTTAACTGTGGCCATACAGTCACAAAGCGGCCAGGCCCAAATCCAGTATGGCTCCCTACATTTTAGTAATGTCTGGGAGGCCCAGAGCCAGCACACACATGACAGAACATTCACAAGGCTTCTAAGATCCTCTGCTCAGTCTCAGTCCATTCCAAAGACTGCATAGCCCTGGTGCTAGCATAGAGGTGATTGACTACCCATATATGACAGCATTTAATCATCCCAAGAATTTCTGTACTTTTATCCCCATGTTGGAGCAAGGACTTGCAGGATGACTGAAATACAGTCATTGGAAAGCATCTGATTTCCTTCTTTTGGTTGTAGTTTAAGTATGTGACCTGGGGGATATACAAATGAGCCTTTATGGCCAAGATTCTGTACTCAAGAACTTGGAAATAAAAGGTCCTGAAGAAAAATTAGGTGTATAGCATGAATTGATTCTCAAAAGAAAATATAGAATGAAAAAAAGCTACCTAAAACAAACAACAAAACAAAACTTTTGTACTTGGAGACCATGTGGCATAAGAGGTGGCTCTGCCATTATTATTAAGTGGTGCTATTGACTTATAACCATTAACAACTCCAGTTTTAGTGAATAGCTTGATTTCAGTATCGTTGCTAACATTACTTAAGAAATGGATTGGCCTAGGACCTTATCAACAGATGAATAAAAATATGGGACATACACATAGAAAGAATGAAATTATATTATTTGCAAGGAAGTGAACAGAAATTTAGGACATAGTATTAGGCAAAATACACCAGGCACTGAAACACACATGATTTCTCTAATAAGAGTGAGGGTGGGACACTGAAAGTATGAGTGTATGATTAAAAAAATAAATGGGGTGTTTAAATACTGTCATCTATGGATAGTCAATCACCTCTTTGCTAGCACCAGGGCTTTGCATCTGGAAAAAAATAAAAGTAGTTATTTTTTATCTTTATTAACTTGAGTATTTCTTATTTACATTTTGATTGTTATTCCCCTTCCCAGATTCTGGACCAACATCCCCCTAACCCTCCCCCTCCCCTTCTATATGGGTGTTCCCTTCCTGATCCTCCCCCCATTACCCCCTCCCTCCAACAATTATGTTCACTAGGTATTCAGTCTTGGCAGGACCAAGGGTTTCCCCTTCCACTGGTGCTCTTACTAGGCTATTCATTGCTACCTATAAAGTTGGAGCCCAGGGTCAGTCCATGTATAGTCTTTGGGTAGTGGCTTAGTCCCTGGAAGCTCTGGTTGGTTGGCATTGTTGTTCATATGGGATCTCGAGCCCCTTCAAGCTCTTCCAGTCCTTTCTCTGATTCCTTCAACAGGGGTCCCGTTCTCAGTTCGGCGGTTTGCTGCTGGCATTCGCCTATGTATTTGCTGTATTCTGGGTGTGTCTCTCAGGAGAGATCTACATATGGTTCCTGTCAACCTGCACTTCTTTGCTTCATCCATCTTATCTAATTGGGTGGCTGAATATGTACGGGCCACATGTGGGGCAGGCTCTGAATGGGTGTTCCTTCTGCCTCTGTTCTAAACATTGCCTCCCTATTCCCTGCCAAGGGTATTCTTCTCCTTTTAAAGAAGGAGTGAAGCATTTGCATTTTGGTCATCCTTCTTGAGTTTCATGTGTTCTGTGCATCAAGGGAAATTCAAGCATTTGAGCTAATATCCACTTATCAATGAGTGCAATACCATGTGTGTTTTTCTGTGATTGGGTTACCTCACTCAGGATGATATTTTCCAGTTCCATCCATTTGCCTATGAATTTCATAAAGTCATTGTTTTTGATAACTGAGTAATAATCCATTGTATAGATATACCACATTTTCTGTATCCGTTCCTCTGTTGAAGGGCATCTGGGTTCTTTCCAGCTTCTGGCTATTATAAATAAGGCTGCTATGAACATAGTGGAGCATGTTCTTTAGTGGAGTGTCTTTGTTATATGTTGGGGCATCTTTTGGCTATATACCCAAGAGAGGTATAGCTGGGTCCTCAGGTAGTTCAATGTCCAATTTTCTGAGGAAACTCCAGACTGATTTCCAGAATAGTTGTACCAGTTTAATTGGACATTTTTTATTTACATTTCAAATGATATTACCTTTCCTGGCTTCCCGGCCATTAGCCCCCATCACATCTCCCTCCCCTTCTTCTATAAGGGTGTTCCCCCTCCCCAACCACCCACATTTCTTACCCCCACTGATATTCCCCTTCACTGGAGGTCCAGCCATTGCAGGACCAAGGGCTTCTCCTCCCATTGGTTGCCAACAAGGCCATCCTTTGCTACATATGCAGCTGGAGTCATGGGTTTAGTCCATGTGTAGTCTTTGGGTAGTGATTTAATCCCTGGAAACTGGCTGGTTGGTATTGCTATACTTATGTGTTTGCAAGTCCCTTCAGCTCCATCAATCCTTTCTATATTTCCTCCAATAGGGACTGCATAATCAGGTCAATGGTTTACTGCTAGCATTCATCTCTAGATTTGACATGCTCTGACTGAACCTCTTAGGAGACAGATATATCAGGCTCTTGTCAGCATTTACTTCTTGGCTTAATCAATATTGTCTAGTTTTGGTGGCTGCATATATATGGGCTATATACCCAGGTGGGACAGGCTCTGAATGGCCATTCCTTCAAGTTCTGCTCCAGACTTTGTCTCCATATGCCCACTTATGAATATTTTTGTTCCCCCCTTTAAGAAGGACTGAAGCATCTGCACTTTGGTCTTTCTTCTTCTTGAGCTTCCTGTGGTCTATGGATTGTATCTTAGATAATTATGGCTTTAGGCAAATATCCACTTATCAGTGAGTGCATAACATGTATTTTTTTTTATTTAGTTACCTCGCTTAGGATGATATTTCTAGTTCAATCCATTTGCCTATGAATTTCATGAAGTCATTGTTTTTGATATCTGAGTAGTACTCCATTATATAGATGTACCATATTTTCTGTATCCATTCCTCTGTTGAAGGGCATCTGGATTCTTTCCAGCTTCTGGCTTTTATAAATAAGACTGCTATGAACATAGTGGAGCATGTATCTTTGTTGTATGTTGGAGCATCATTTGGGTATATGTCCAGGAAAGGTATAGCTGGGTCCTCAGCTAGTGGAATGTTCAATTTTCTAAAGAACCTCCAGACTGATTGTACCAGTTTGCAATCCCAGCAACAATAGAGAAGTGTTCCTTTTTCTCCACATTCTCACCAGCATTTGTTTTCACATAAGTTTTTATCTTAGCCATTCTGACTGGTGTGAGGTGGAATCTCAGGGTATTTTTGATTTGCATATCCCTGATGACTAAGGTTGTTGAACCTTTCTTTAGCTACTTCTCAGCCATTTGATATTCCTCAGCTGAGAATTCTGTGTTTAGTTATGTATCCCATTTTTTTTTTACTAGGGTGATTTGGCTCTTCGGAGACTAACTTCTTGAGCTTGTACATATTGGATATTAACCCTCTATCAGATGTAGGATTGGTAAAAGTCTTTTCCCAATCTGTCGGTTGCTGTTTTGTCCTAATGACAGTGTCCTTTCCCTTACAGAAGTTTTGTAGTTTTATGAGGTTCCATTTGTCAATTCTTGATCTTAGAGCATAAGCCATAGGTGTTTTGTTCTGGAAATTTTCCCCAGTGCCCATGTGTTCGAGGCTCTTGCCCACTTTTTCGTCTATTAGTTTGAGTGTATCTGGTTTTATGGGGAGGTTCTGGATCCACTTGAACTTAAGCTTTGTACTGGGATATAAGAATGGATTGATTTCCATTCTAGTACTTGCTGACCTCCAGTAAAACCAGTACCATTTGTTGAAAATGCTATCTTTTTTCCACTGGAAGGTTTTAGCTCCTTTGCCAAAGACCAAGTGACCATAGATGTGTGGGTTCATTTCTGGGGCTTCAATTCTATCCCATTAATCAACCTGCTTTCTCTTTACCAGTACCATGCAGATTTTATCACTATTGCTCTGTAATGTAGCTTGAGGTGAGGGATGGTGATTCCCCCAGAAGTTCTTTTATTATTGAGGATGTATTTTGCTATCCTGGATTATTTGCTCTTCCGAATGAATTTGAAAATTGCTCTTTCTAACCTTATGAAGAATTGGGTTGGAATTTTGATGAGGATTACATTGAGTCTGTAGATTGCTTTTGTCAAAATGGCCATTCTTACTATATTAATCCTGCCAATCCATGAGCATGGGCAATCTTCTGAGATCTTCAATGTCTTTCTTCAGAGACATAGTTCTTGTCACACAGTTCTTTCACTTGCTTGGTTAGAGTCACACTGAACTGTTTTATGTTATTTGTGACTATTGTAAAGGGTGTCATTTCCTTAATTTCTTTCTCAGCCTGTTTATCCTTTGAGCAGAGGAAGGCTACTGATTTGTTTGAATTAATTTTATACCCAACCACTTTGCTGAAGTTGTTTATCAGGTTAAGTAGTTCTCTGATGGAACTTTTGGGGTCTCTTAATTATACTATCATATCATCTGAAAATAGTGATATTTTGACTTCTACTTTTCTAATTTGTATCCCTCTGACTTCCTTTTGTTGTCCGAATGCTTTGGCTAGGACTTCAAGTACTATATTGAGTAAGTAGGGAGAGAGTGAGCAGACTTTTCTAGTCCCTCATTTTAGTGGGGGTTCTTCAAGTTTCTCTCCATTTAGTTTGATGTTTGTTACTGGTTTGCTATATATTGCGTTTACTATGTTTAGATATGGGCATTGAATTCCTGATCTTTCCAGGACTTTTATCATGAAGGGGTTTTGAATTTTGTCCAATGCTTTCTCAGAATCTGATGAAATGATCATGGGTTTTTTCCTTTGAGTTAGTGTATATAGTTGATAACATTGACAGATTTTCATATATTAAATCATCCCTGCATCCCTGGGATGAAGCCTACTTGATTATGATGGATGATCATTTTGATATGTTCTTAGATTCAGTTTGTGAGAATTTTATGGAGTATTTTTGTGTTGATATTCACAGGGAAATCGGTCTGAAATTCTTTTTCTTTGTTGGGTCTTTTTGTGGTTTAGGTATAAGCATAATTGTGGCTTCATAGAAGGAATTGGGTAGTGCTCCCTCTCTTTGCATTTTGTGGAATAGTTTGGACAGTATTGCTATTAGGTCTTCTATGAAGATCTGATAGAATTCTGCACTAAACCTTTCTGGTCCTGGGTTCTTATTTGTTGGGAGACTTTCAATAACTGCTTTTATTTCTTTAGGAGTTATGAGATTGTTTAGATGGTTTATCTGTTCCTGATTTAACTTTGGTACCTGGTATCTGTCTAGAAAGTTGTCCATTTCACCCAGATTATCCAATTTTATTGAATAGAGTCTTTTGTAGCAGGATATAATGTTTTTTGAATTTCCTCAGATTCTGTCTCCCTTGTCATTTCTGATTTTCTTTTAATTTGGATACATTATCTGTGCCCCCTGGTTAGTCTGGCTAAGCATGTATTTATCTTGTTGATTTTCTCAGAGAACCACTTCCTGGTTTAGTTGATTCTTTTTTTTTTTTTAACTTGAATATTTCTTATATACATTTCAAGTGTTATTCCCTTTCCCGGTTTCCGGGCAAACATCCCCCTCCCCCCTCCCCTTCCTTATGGGTGTTCCCCTCCCCAACCTCCCCCCATTGCCGCCCTTCCCCCAACAGTCTAGTTCACTGGGGGTTCAGTCTTAGCAGGACTCAGGGCTTCCCCTTCCACTGGTGCTCTTACTAGGATATTCATTGCTACCTATGAGGTCAGAGACCAGGGTCAGTCCATGTATAGTCTTCAGGTAGTGGCTTAGTCCCTGGAAGCTCTGGTTGCTTGGCATTGTTGTACATATGGGTTCTCGAGCCCCTTCAAGCTCTTCCAGTTCTTTCTCTGATTCCTTCAACGGGGTCCTATTCTCAGTTCAGTGGTTTGCTGCTGGCATTCGCCTCTGTATTTGCTGTATTCTGGCTGTGTCTCTCAGGATCGATCTACATCCGGCTCCTGTCGGTCTGCACTTCTTTTGCTTCATCCATCTTGTCTAATTGGGTGGCTGTATATGTATGGGCACATGTGGGGCAGGCTCTGAATGGGTGTTCCTTCAGTCTCTGTTTTATCTTTGCCTCTCTCTTCCCTGCCAAGGGTATTCTTGTTCCCCTTTTAAAGAAGGAGTGAAGCATTCACATTTTGATCATCCGTCTTGAGTTTCATTTGTTCTAGGCATCTAGGGTAATTCAAGCACTTGGGCTAATAGCCACTTATCAATGAGTGCATACCATGTATGTCTTTCTGTGATTGGGTTAGCTCACTCAGGATGATATTTTCCAGTTCCAACCATTTGCCTCAGAAATTTCATAAAAGTCGTTGTTTTGATAGCTGAGTAATATTCCATTGTGTAGATGTACCACATTTTCTGTATCCATTCCTCTGTTGAAGGGCATCTGGGTTCTTTCCAGCTTCTGGCTATTATAAATAAGGCTGCGATGAACATAGTGGAGCACGTGTCTTTTTTTATATGTTGGGGCATCTTTTGGGTATATGCCCAAGAGAGGTATAGCTGGATCCTCAGGCAGTTCAATGTCCAATTTTCTGAGGAACCTCCAGACTGATTTCCAGAATGGTTGTACCAGTCTGCAACCCCACCAACAATGGAGGAGTGTTCCTCTTTCTCCATCCTCGCCAGCATTTGCTGTCACCTGAGTTTTTGATCTTAGCCATTCTCACTGGTGTGAGGTGAAATCTCAGTGTTGTTTTGATTTGCATTTCCTTATGACTAAAGATGTTGAACATTTCTTTTTAGGTGTTTCTCAGCCATTCGGCATTCCTCAGCTGTGAATTCTTTTGTTTAGCTCTGAACCCCATTTTTTTAATAGAGTTATTTGTCTCCTGTGGTCTAACTTTTTTTTTTGAGTTCTTTGTATATTTTGGATATAAGGCCTCTATCTGTTGTAGGATTGGTAAAGATCTTTTCTCAATCTGTTGGTTGCCGTTTTGTCCTAACCACAGTGTCCTTTGCCTTACAGAAGCTTTGTAGTTTTATGAGATCCCATTTGTCGATTCTTGATCTTAGAGCATAAGCCATTGGTGTTTTGTTCAGGAAATTTTCTCCAGTGCCCATGTGTTCCAGATGCTTCCCTAGTTTTTTTTCTATTAGTTTGAGTGTATCTGGTTTGATGTGGAGGTCCTTGATCCACTTGGACTTAAGCTTTTGTACAGGGGATAAGCATGGATCGATCTGCATTCTTCTACATGTTGACCTCCAGTTGAACCAGCACCATTTGCTGAAAATGCTATCTTTTTTCCATTGGATGGTTTTTTGGCTTCTTTGTCAAAAATCAAGTGACCATAGGTGTGGGTTCATTTCTGGGTCTTCAATTCTGTTCCATTGGTCTATCTGTCTGTCTCTGTACCAATACCATGCAGTTTTTATCACTATTGCTCTGTAATACTGCTTGAGTTCAGGGATAGTGATTCCCCTGAAGTCCTTTTTTTGTTGAGGATAGTTTTAGCTATCCTAGGTTTTTTGTTATTCCAGATGAATTTGCAAATTGTTCTGTCTAACTCTTTGAAGAATTGGATGGGTATTTTGATGGGGATTGCATTGAATCTGTAGATCGCTTTTTGTAAAATGGCCATTTTTACTATATTAATCCTGCCAATCCATGAGCATGGGAGATCTTTCCATCTTCTGAGGTCTTCTTCAATTTCTTTCTTCAGTGTCTTGAAGTTCTTATTGTACAGATCTTTTACTTGCTTGGTTAAAGTCACACCGAGGTACTTTATATTATTTGGGTCTATTATGAAGGGTGTCATTTCCCTAATTTCTTTCTCGGCTTGTTTCTCTTTTGTGTAGAGGAAGGCTACTGATTTATTTGAGTTAATTTTATACCCAGCCACTTTGCTGAAGTTGTTTATCAGCTTTAGTAGTTCTCTGGTGGAACTTTTGGGATCACTTAAATATACTATCATATCATCTGCAAATAGTGATATTTTGACTTCTTCTTTTCCGATCTGTATCCCCTTGACCTCCTTTTGTTGTCTGATTGCTCTGGCTAGAACTTCAAGAACTATATTGAATAAGTAGGGAGAGAGTGGGCAGCCTTGTCTAGTCCCTGATTTTAGTGGGATTGCTTCAAGTTTCTCTCCATTTAGTTTAATGTTAGCAACTGGCTTGCTGTATATGGCTTTTTACTATGTTTAGGTATGGGCCTTGAATTCCTATTCTTTCCAGGACTTTTATCATGAAGGGTGTTGAATTTTGTCAAATGCTTTCTCAGCATCTAATGAAATGATCATGTGGTTTTGTTCTTTCAGTTTGTTTATATAATGGATCACGTTGATGGTTTTCCAGATATTAAACCATCCCTGCATGCCTGGGATGAAGCCTACTTGATCATGGTGGATGATTGTTTTGATGTGCTCTTGGATTCGCCCGCCAGAATTTTGTTGAGTATTTTTGTGTCGATATTCATAAGGGAAATTGGTCTGAAGTTCTCTTTCTTTGTTGGATCTTTGTGTGGTTTAGGTATAAGAGTAATTGTGGCTTCATAGAAGGAAGTCAGTAGTGCTCCATCTGTTTCAATTTTGTGGAATAGTTTGGATAATATTGGTATGAGGTCTTCTATGAAGGTCTGATAGAATTCTGCACTAAACCCGTCTGGACCTGGGCTCTTTTTTGTTGGGAGACCTTTAATGACTGCCTCTATTTCCTTAGGAGTTATGGGGTTGTTTAACTGGTTTATCTGTTCCTGATTTATCTTCGGTACCTGGTATCTGTCTAGGAAATTGTCCATTTCCTGTAGATTTTCAAGTTTTGTTGAATATAGGCTTTTATAGTAAGATCTGATGATTTTTTGAATTTCCTCTGAATCTGTAGTTATGTCTCCCTTTTCATTTCTGATTTTGTTAATTTGGACACACTCTCTGTGTCCTCTCGTTAGTCTGGCTAGGGGTTTATCTATCTTGTTGATTTTCTCAAAGAACCAACTTTTGGTTCTGTTGATTCTTTCTATGGTCCTTTTTGTTTCTACTTGGTTGATTTCAGCTCTGAGTTTGATTATTTCCTGCCTTCTACTCCTCCTGGGTGTATTTACTTCTTTTTGTTCTAGAGCTTTTAGGTGTGATGTCAAGCTGCTGACATATGCTCTTTCCTGTTTCTTTTTGCAGGCACTCAGCACTATGAGTTTTCCTATTAGCACAGCTTTCATTGTGTCCCATAAGTTGGGGTATGTTGTACCTTCATTTTCATTAAATTCTAAAAAGTTTTTAATTTCTTTCTTTATTTCTTCCTTGACCAGGTTATCATTGAGTAGAGCATTGTTCAATTTCCACGTATATGTGGGCATTCTTCCCTTATTGTTATTGAAGACCAGCTTTAGGCCGTGGTGATCCGATAGCACGCATGGTATTATTTCTATCTTTCTGTACCTGTTGAGGCCCGTTTTTTGACCAATTATATGGTCAATTTTGGAGAAAGTACCATGAGGAGCTGAGAAGAAGGTATATCCTTTTGCTTTAGGGTAGAACGTTCTATAAATATCTGTTAAGTCCATTTGGCTCATGACTTCTCTTAGTCTGTCTACGTCTCTGTTTAATTTCTGTTTCCATGATCTGTCCATTGATGAGAGTGGGGTGTTGAAATCTCCTACTATTATTGTGTGAGGTGCAATGTGTTTTGAGCTTTAGTAAGGTTTCTTTTTTATGTATGTAGGTGCCCTTGTATTTGGGGCATAGATATTTAGGATTGAGAGTTCATCTTGGTGGATTTTTCCTTTGATGAATATGAAGTGTCCTTCCTTATCATTTTTGATGACTTTTAGTTGAAAATTGATTTTATTTGATATTAGAATGGCTCCTCCAGCTTGCTTCTTCTGACCATTTGCTTGGAAAGTTGTTTCCCAGCCTTTCACTCTGAGGTAGTGTCTGTCTTTGTCTCTTAGGTGTGTTTCCTGTAGGCAGCAGAATGCAGGGTCCTCGTTGCGTATCCAGTTTGTTAATCTATGTCTTTTTATTGGGGTGTTGAGGCCATTGATGTTGAGAGATATTAAGGAATAGTGATTATTGCTTCCTGTTATATTCATATTTGGATGTGAGGTTATGTTTGTGTGCTTTTCTTCTCTTTGTTTTGTTGCCAAGATGATTAGTTTCTTGCTTCTTCTAGTGTATAGCTTGCCTCCTTATGTTGGGCTTTACCATTTATTATCCTTTGTAGTGCTGGATTTGTAGAAAGATATTGTGTAAATTTGGTTTTGTCATGGAATATCTTGGTTTCTCCATCTATGTTAATTGAGTGTTTTGCAGGGTACAGTAGCCTGGGCTGGCATTTGTGTTCTCTTAGGGTCTGTATGACATCAGTCCAGGATCTTCTGGCCTTCATAGTTTCTGTAAAAGTCTGGTGTGATTCTGATAGGGTCTGCCTTTTATATGTTACTTGACCTTTTTTCCCTTACTGCTTTTAATATTCTTTCTTTATTTTGTGCGTTTGGTGTTTTGACTATTATGTGACGGGGAGGTGTTTCTTTTCTGGTCCAATCTATTTGGAGTTCTGTAGGCTTTTGTATGCCTATGGGTTTCTCTTTTTTTAGGTTAGGGAAGTTTTCTTCTATGATTTTGTTGAAGATATTTACTGGTCCTTTGAGTTGGGAGTCTTCACTCTCTTCTATACCTATTATCCTTAGGTTTGATCTTCTCATTGAGTCCTGGATTTCCTGTATGTTTTGGACCAGTAGCTTTTTCTGCTTTACATTATCTTTGACAGTTGAGTCAATGATTTCTATGGAATCTTCTGCTCCTGAGATTCTCTCTTCCATCTCTTGTATTCTGTTGGTGAAGCTTGTATCTATAGCTCCTTGTCTCTTCTTTTGGTTTTCTATATCCAGGGTTGTTTCCATGTGTTCTTTCTTGATTGCTTCTATTTCCATTTTTAATTCCTTTAACTGTTTGATTGTGTTTTCCTGGAATTCTTTCAGGGATTTTTGTGTCTCCTCTCTATGGGCTTCTACCTGTTTATTTATGTTTTCCTGGAATTCTTTCCAGGCATTTTTTATTCCTCTCTGTAGGCTTTACTTGTTCTCTAAGGAGTTCTTCACGTCTTTCTTGAAGTCCTCCAGCATCATGATCAAATATGATTTTGAAACTAGATCTTGCTTTTTCTGGTGTGTTTGGATATTCCATGTTTGTTTTGATGGGAGAATTGCGCTCCGATAGTGCCATGTAGTCTTGGTTTCTGTTTCTTGGGTTCCTGTGCTTGCCTCTCGCCAACAGATTATCTCTAGTGTTACTTTGTTCTGCTATTTCTGACAGTGGCTAGACTGTCCTATAAGCCTGTGTGTCAGGAGTGCTGTAGATCTGTTTTACTGTTTTCTTTCAGCCAGTTATGGGGACAGAGTGTTCTGCTTTCGGGCGTGTAGTTTTTCCTTTCTACAGGTCTTCAGCTGTTCCTGTGGACCTGTGTCTTGAGTTCACCAGGCAGGTCACTTGCAGCAGAAAAGTTGGTCTTACCTGTGGTCCCGAGGCTCAAGTTTGCTCTCGGGGTGCTGCCCACGGGCTCTCTGGGGCGGCAGCAACCAGGAAGATCTTCGCCGCCCTTTCCGGGAGCTTCAGTGCACCAGGGTTCCAGATGGCGTTTGATGTTTTCCTCTGGAATCAGTAATGTGTGCAGAGTGCAGTCTCTTCTGGTTTCCCAGGCTTGTCTGCCTTTCTGAAGGTTTAGCTCTCCCTCCCACGGGATTTGGGTGCAGAGAACTGTTTATCCGGTCTGTTTCCTTCAGGTTTCGGCGGTGTCTCAGGCAGGGGTCCTGCCGCTCCTGGGCCCTCCCCCACGGGAACCCAGAGGCCTTATACAGTTTCCTCTTGGGCCAGGGATGTGGGCAGGGGTGGGCAGTGTTGGTGGTCTCTTCTGCTCTGCAGCCTCAGGAGTGCCCACCTGACCAGGAGGTGAGGTCTCTCTCCCACGGGGTCTGGGAGCAGAGAGCTGCTGCAGGTCAGGATCCGCGGGTGTGGGACTCCCGGTAAACAAAGGAAGTGCCTGGTCCTAGAGGAATTCTGCCTCTGTGTGTCCCGATTTCACCAGGCAGGTCACTTGCAGCAGATAAGTTGGTCTTACCTGTGGTCCCGAGGCTCAAGTTCGCTCTCGGGGTGCTGCCCACGGGCTCTCTGGGGCGGCAGCAACCAGGAAGATCTGCGCCGCCCTTTCTGGGAGCTTCAATGCACCAGGGTTCCAGATGGCGTTTGGTGTTTTCCTCTGGAATCAGTAATGTGTGCAGAGTGCAGTCTCTTCTGGTTTCCCAGGCATGTCTGCCTCTCTCGTTTAGTTGATTCTTTGTATAGTTCTTTTAGTTTCTACTTGTATGATTTCAATCCTGAGTTTGATTATTTCCACCATCTAGTCCTCTTGTGTGCATTTACTTCTTTTTGGTCTAGACCTCTTAGGTATACTATCAAGCTGCTAGTGTATGCTCTCTCCAGTTTCTTTTTGTTAGCAATCAAAGTTAAGAATTTTCCTCTTAGCACTGCTTTTACTCTGAGGTAGTGTCTGTCTTTGTCTCTGAGGTGTGTTTCCTCTATGCATTAAAATTCTGTGTCCTCTTATGTATCCAGTCTGTTAGTCTATGTCCTTTTATTGGGAGAATTGAGTCCATTGCTGCTAAGAGATATTAAGGATTGCTGTTTCGTGTTATTGTTGTTGTTGTTGTTGTTGTTGTTGTTGTTGTTAGAGGTGGAATTATGTTTGTGTGTCTCCCTTCTTTGGGTTTTGTTGTAAGCAGATTACTTTTTTCCTTTTTTTCTGAAGGCCACTAGGAGAAAACTGCCTTCCAGTCAGCTAAGTTGAGGGTTTTAAAGCCCATACTCACACTGACACACTTCCTTCAGCAAGACCACACCAACTCCATCAAGGCCAAGCATTCAAATTACCACAGGGCTTCTGTTTGACTGTTTTCTTTTTTTTTAAGGAAAGTTTTATATCCTCTTTAAAGGCCTCCATTATCTTCATGAGATAGGATTTAAGGTGAGAATCTTAGTCTACAAGTATTTTAAGAAAAAGAGCTAAGTTCTGATGGTTTCATGTAACATTGGCTTCTTTTGGTTATGTTCTTGACTTACCTTTGGTTTTCTGTTTGTCTCTGGTGTTAGCTGTTCTAGGTGTTCAAGATTGGAACAGGTCTTCAAGAAGGCCAATAGAGCTTTGTGTCCTGGGTTCAAGCAAGCCTCCTGTGCCCTGGTTTGAACAGGGCTACTGAGAGACAGCAGGTCTGTGGGGTTGGGGGATAGTGAGCCAACCTGCAGTAAATGCAAATAGAGATACTGACAGGAAGGTAGGTGGGGTTCTGACAGACTGTGACAGAGTCCATATCTGCTGGGCACTGTGGGGTCCCAGCTGGCATGGGGATTGTGATGTGTGTGTCACCTATGTCCTTGTATAGAGCAGTCCTCCTGGCACATAGGCAGGGCTGTGGGGTGGAAGTGCTGGTACACTGATCTACCCTGAGGAAAAGTCTCATCCAAGTTTAATTGCAATTTGATAACAGTCATGCATATAGCCAAGAGATCATGGGAGGTGGTCTTCTATATACTATTTCATATGGGGTGAACATATGATTTGCAAAGGACGCCACAAAATATATAAGGCAAGTGGTCAGCCCTGTTACCACGAGTCTTAAGAGTATATTTCATTTAAAATCGTCTTTAAAGTTTTCTTTCTCTTCACCTTTACTGAGTTATGAGGATGATACATACAATGAATTTTCTAATTTATTTTAGGAGGTTTAAACAACTCCTAAATATTGAGATAACTTGGCTATGAAGGGTGGACAATTGTCACACCCCAGAGATATGGAGATGCCAAATCTAGGAATAACTTTCCTTATTACATTCTTAACTACAACATAGAACAGTTCTGTTCAGGAAACAAAGGTCCCTCTGTACCTTGTTTCAGATATTTGTAGCCAAATAGCCCTGGCTTGATGTCAGTAAAGTCCAGTTCCCAAAATTTACCTGGTATAGTGCCTTGACTCTGTTGTCCTAAGGGAAACAAGTCCTTGGGCACAAGTCAGGCATAGGTCTGAAATTCTCTGAAGTTTTCTCCATTTCTAATTTGTTAGATATAAGGGGAGATGAGTTCTTAGATGCTCTGTGTAACAAGTACACAGAGTAGGGCAATGTGGTGAGAAAATTATGACCCAGTACCTTTGGCAAAAAGATTCATTCATCCATCAAGATCTACCACTCATTGTGGCTCTCCTAAACTCCCAAGTTAGCCCCTTAGACCTAATTCCTTGTGAACCACACTCAGGGACATCATTTTCAAAACAAAGTGGGATCCCAGGAACATAAAAGATAGTTCTAGGATGATCTGGGGTTTGGGTTCTCAAGAGCACCTCTTTGACAACTTAGCCTGCATAGTTATACTTTGAGCTTGAGCACTTTTGTCGTGTGTGTGTGTGTGTGTGTGTGTGTGTGTGTGTGTGTGTGTGTGTCTCCTGACCAGTGTATTATGGTCAGTTCACCTGGCATCCAGATGGCATCCAGTAACTGTACAATTTCAAGTCTATGTTTAATATTCTTTCCTCCTCAGATATCTGTGTAGATATTTCCCCTTTTTTTCCCTCTAGTCCATCTTAAAGACAATATCAGAGCATATTTCAGCACTCTTAGGCAGATGTTCCCTGGGCAAAGCTTGTGTCTAAATGACATTCTTTTGGTCAAGGACCACCCCCACATGCCCATTTCTTTCTTGAATGAAGCTACTGTCATTTGTGTAGAGATCTGAATCTCTGGTGGTGAGATGAATAGCTGTAGGTCAGGTTATGTACTTTGGAGGATGACTCACATCTCTAGGCAGTTATGAGTAGACTTATCATGGCCATCTTCTTTCAGCAAGGTGGCAGGATTGATAGTCAAGGATCTATGAAAGGTCAGTCTGTTCCCAACTTCATAGTGAGTTGAATAGGTACTTTGATATCCATCAGTTGGTATTATCTCATCAGAGTTTCTACTGTGTTTAGAGCTGTTACAACTAAAGTCTGTCCCAAAGTGGGCTAGTCACCTCATTTCACAGGAATTGTGCTGGCTGTGATGGATGTAAATCAAGGGGACATCCCAAAACTACTTGACACAGTTTTTTTGAGATGTAAGCTATCAACATTTTCCAGGGTCCCAGGGTCTGAATCAGGACTCACTTTGCAATGACATTGGTTTTATGGATGTAAAGATAAAAGGCTGTGTAGATATCAGGGAGAATTAAAGTAGGGACTTTACACAAGGGTCTCTTTTAAGTTATTAAAGGCCCTGTTCATATTCCCCAGTTCATTCCAAAGAGGTGTTACCCTAGCCATAAAAAAGAACAAGGAGTTGACAATTTTAGAAAACCCGGATACTTAAAGATGTCAATATCCAACAGCTCCCCAAAACTACCTAACTTGTTTCTTGGTGGCCACATCAAGGATTTCCATTATAAGCACCATGTAGCCACCATGTAGCAGTCTTTTTCCATCTCAGTTCACATCCCAAATAGATAACCAGGAGTAAGCCAAAAAATGAGGCAAAACAAACAAACAAACAAACAAACAAAAAAGAAAAAACAATCACAAACAAACGAAAAATCCAAGCCTTAAGAACTTCATAACCTAACTGGGCTAGAGTTTCTAAAAGGCCACAGTGGAGCTCAAACTGTCCTGATATTTAGCAGTCTATAATAAAACATTCACATATTGAAGCAAGGTTACTTACTTTGGGATATTGCTATGAAAGATACTTAAATCCTGGTTGAGTGTTTCACTGAAAAATCTTGAACCCTTGAGAAAGTCTGGTCCAGGTAAGGTGTTCTGATAACCCCAGTTCAGAATGTATCCATTCAAATGTGAGGATCCGTTGACTTAATTTTGACAGAGGAATGGAGAAAATGCATCTTCTAAGTCTTAGTGTAATGCAATGTAAAGTTTATATTTTGGTGATGATAGAATGTTGACCATGGTTTTGAATTCAGGTCTTTTGGAAGGCAATAAGTGGTGTTCCAGACTGACTTGCAAGAAGGTAGAATGCCTAGTTTAAGGATGCCAATGATGTGAATCTTAATCCCTTTCCTGGCTTCTGAGTTTACAGGGCATTACTTAATTCAAATGGACATAGTTCCAGATGCTAGTTGGACTACGGTGTGTGGAACATTTTCAACCAAGTCAGGAGTTCTATACTCTGCCTAAGCTGTAGGAATTTCCTGGATCAACAACTTTTTCATTCCCCTTTGGGAGTTGGGTTGGATTTTGTAGGTGCAGACAGATATTTCTCACTTATTTCCCAATAAGTTTAACAGGTTATAGTTTAGTAGGGCTTCCTAATTGTAAACCAGGAGTCTCTCCTGAGAATATTGTTGCCTAGAGCTTGTCTAAAGGTCCCATACTAGTAAACAGTAAGGACATTCAGGAATAATGACTTTTAGAAAAAAGTAGTCATAGTTTCTTGTCCTAGACCAACAGTCTGGTCAGTGGTCCATGTATATTTTTAAATACTTCCTGTTGTTTCCTGTATTTCCATTGTTTGATAAGTAAAGGGTACTAGGGGATCTGATAATACTAAATAAGTGGGCCTTGTGTCCACCAGAAAATGTACATGTTGTCCTCTTCTGGTGATGATTACCATAAGCTCCTAGGAGCTTATGATTTTTTCATGGCAATCCTCAATTGACAGTATTGGTTTGGATTGGGGGCATACCTGTTTCTATTGTGGACTCTCATTATTCCAATGACCCATTTCTTTACAGTAGACACTTTGGTCCTTAGGATTTCTCTTTTTATTGTTGGGTGAATAGGCAGAGTTGGAAGTAGCTGGGCTTTTGTAATATAGCCATGGTGTCCTTCCCCATCTTCTTTGTAAAAAGATCTTCTTTGCTCTTTCTGATGAGGAATACCTTATGGAATATTGCTAATAATTCTGACCTGTTCTTTCCTCCAAACACCTCTATCCCTTTTATCTTCCCATGTATGTCATGGGATGACTGAATATCAAAGGCCACGTTAATCACCATGAGATTTGTCAGGTCTTCTAGGTCTTATAAGGCTATATAACTGATAGGCAATTCAGAAAAGTTGAAGGAGACTCTTCTGGACCCTGTTCTGCAATCTTAGATAGGTTGGTAGGCTTTAGGCTGCCCATGTAATCCCTTCTAACAGAACCTTATGGTACTCACTGAGTAACCTCCTACCTCCCTCCACATTGTGATTCCACTGTGGTCTCTGCCTTGGCAGAGCATGGTCAGTTTCCTCTACTCTCTGGTCATCAATCACTGAAGCCCACAGAGGGCTTCAGTTGCTTTTGTGAGAATCTGTTCCCTTTCTCAGTAGTTAAGAAGGTACAGAAAATTTACTAACCCATATGGGTCAGGGAAGAAGGTGTTTTATGACAATATTACTGGTTCTCTTAGCTCCTGGGAGATACTCAAATAGGGAGAGGAGTGGTTATGGGGAGAAGAATACTCTTGAGGACCTAACACTTCTGGCTTCTTTTCCCTACTCCTGTTCCTTTCCAATACAACCTGGATACCCAGATATCTTTTAGGGAGGAGTTAAAGGGGTCCTTGACCCATAGGAGGAGAGGCATGGCCCTCCTATTAACAACTGCTCCATGAATTCACAGCACAGAAAACACCTCTAGTTCATTAACTCAGCATAGAGGTATACTGAATCCAGGGTACAAAGGAGAAGGCAGATGAGATGGACATGGGTAATGAAAATGAAAGCAGAATCAAAAGGGGAAGGCATCAGAAACTTCTTCTGATATCTGTAGTAGAGAAAGGGGCATACAGGTAAGAATTGTCAAGAAACCACTATCGGGAGGCAAGGATGGAGGGAAGTGCTATCCCAGAATGAAGGTTAAGGTAGAAGTTGGGAAAGTTACATGGGACCCTCTTGCAGGTGTGGGTGTGGGTAAACACAGGGAGATGTAGGGAAGATCTAGTGGAAGAGAAGACAGGATGAAGTAGGGAAGAACTAGGTAGGAGGATAGGATCTGAAGCATATGGAGAAACAGAGTGGGGAAGAAAGGAATGAAAGTAGATGGAGGAGCAAAGTGACGCTGTGTTGTTGGGGAATGTGGTGGAGAAGGAGAAGGTTGAGGTGAGGGGGGAGCTAAAGATAATTGTAAAGAGAACATCTTGTGTATTGTATGGATTCATTAATCGTCTATCAATTAAAAAGCCTATGGTCTATGGATTAGGCAGGAAATAGAAAGTGAAACATAGGGAGGAGAAAGATTCTGGGAGAGAAAAAAGTAGGGAGATTTGCCAGGAAGATGTGATGAGATAAATACATAGTATATAAGCATTGATATTCAGTCATGTGGCAGGATATAAATGAGATATTCTAAGTTATATATTCAGAGAAAAGCCTAGCTATGTGTCAAAGTATTTGTAAATATAGTTTGAGTCTAAGTCTCATTTCTAGGACCGTGTGGCTGGAAGGAAGAACCAGGGCTTAACTTCAACAAAATTGTGGTCACCATGGGGCATTATATATAAATGAGTTTTATTTAATGTGAATGTAAAAACGATTTAATCCTGTAGCTATACTTCTTTATGTTATATTAGTCCCCAATAAACACACAGAGAAACGAAGACTTATTTATTTAAAACTTCACCTCAATAGCTGAGCAATTAAGTGGTTTATCTTTACTTTCTATGATAATCTGGCTACATTCCATGCCCCATTCCATGATACTTATATATTATTATGAATCCGTCTCTTTGGGCTTCAAATGTGTTTTCATGATTTCTCTCTGGATCCCTTCCTTGTGGCTCAAAATCCTCCATTCTCCTTACCTATCTGAATCTGCCTCTCTCCTCTTTGGTTGGTAAATGTCCTGCTATACTCTCTCTTCTGCTCAACTATTGAGTGATCAGTATTTATTGCCAAGGCAGAAAAATAAATGATAAGAACTATTTACACAAACTTGAGAGAGACAGAAGATTATTCGTATAAACATTACAATGTCATGTCCAGATTGAAACAAGATATGAGCGCAGAGAAATCAGCATTTGAGTAACACAGGGGCAAACTTTACAAAGTGTGCAGAAACATTAAGCCTATAAATAGTTCTATGGAGGAAGGAGGTTCTAGGCCTAAGTCCTGCTTTGTCTCAGTATGATTGGACTATTGTACATTAGTCTGAATCCAGGGTGGGAGCCAGCTAGGGAGGGCTGGAAAAGGATTCTGATTGGCAGTGAGTATGATGACAAAAAACATCCAGGATACTATGTTAGAGAACAAAATGGTAGGAGAATGGCCAGTTAGACCACTGGTGGTTATTGGCTGTGGTAAAAATACAAAGAGTGCTTTATCTGCATACTTAGGAGAAGCAGCAGCCAGGAGAAGGAAACTCATAAGGTCATATAGAGAAGTCCAGCTTGGAATGTTAATGGCCCAGTTATCAGATAAAGAACAACCAGCCCTAGTAACCTTGGAGATTAATGATCCTACCAGTTGCTACAAGCACAGGGCATGTCTGGGACTGGACAAATCTATCTGCTAGGGTCCATTTGTGCCAGAATAGGGTGGCAGAACAGTGAAACCCATGCTGTTCTTAAGAAGAGAAAATCTGGGGTTTTAGGCATGCTTCTCAACTCCAGGCCAGCCCTGCAGAGCTCCCTCCCGCCCCATCTATCATCTGTCTGTCTGTCTGTCTGTCTGTCTGTCTGTCTGTCTGTCTGTCTATCTATCTATCTATCTATCTATCTATCTATCTATCTATCTATGGATGTTCATCGTCATCACTGGTCTCCATTTGTAGGAGGGTCTGAATGTCATTAGTGGCAATCCTGGTAATGTTGCTTATCTGTTGCTGCAAGAATTGAATAATCTGGGGACAGGGAAAGAAGAGTCCCAATAGCTAGTATGAGGCCAAAGAGTGGTGGGTATGTGTGGGGTGTACCAGGCTCACAGGTATTACTAAGTTTTTGAGTATTTGTATGTGTCTTTGTTAGGGTTTTACTGCTGTGAACAGACACCATGACCAAGGCAAGTCTTATAAAGGACAACATTTAATTAGGGCTGGCTTATGGGTTCAGAGGTTCAGTCCATTATCATCAAGACAGGAGCATGGCAGTGTCTAGGTAGGCATGGTGCATGCATGGAGCTGAGAGTTCTACATCTTCATCTGAAGGCTGCTAACAGATGCTAGCTTCCAGGCAGCTAAGACGAGGGACTTATTTCCCATACCCACAGTGGCACATCTACTCCAACAAGGACACACCTTCTATTAGTGCTACCATCTAGGCCAAGCATATACAAACCATCACAGTATGGTTTGTTCCAAAATCCAGACTCATTCACATAAAAAAGTAACATTATCCACTCACTATCACCACCACCATCACCATTTTGTTCAGCACTTTTTAAATCCAGGGACCTTATGTTTTGTAGAAAAACTTTCACTAGGGAGGTTGGTTATCTGTTGTGGAATAATAGACTCAAAGCTGTTTGTGGTAGAGGCCATGGATTGGTCAAGTTTATCCTGGAAGTCACCAGCTAGGTGATGGGTCTGGATGAGAACTGCCCGTGAAGCACCTACCAAAACTGGGGGTCCAAGTACGATAAGCAAGAGAATGCAGATCTCTCTCTTTTTTGGTTTGCTTTCAATAACCAGGCAAGTTCATCAAGTTCATATAGGTTGATCTGCAGGATAATCATTATGAGGCCTGTAAAATTGAAAAAGATGAGTTAACTAAAGGGCTGATAGTTTCTTGACACCATAGAAAGGTAGGGAGCTAGCACAGATTGTTTTAGTAACAGAAGATGGGAGAGCACCTGAGATGGAATGTAGAAGAGTGTCCTGCAAGGCAGAGGGAAGGGGTTGCTCCTGGCATGTGCCAGTGGAGGGGAATGAGAGAATGTTTGGAGTTCTTATAGCTATTAAAGATATTTAGGTTGGGCAGGGCCATTACCAATTACATATTAAGCGAATAGACTCTTGGGTTTTGTTTTGTAAGTTGAGCCTTGAGAGTTTGACATGTTTTTTCTGTGACATTTTGGCCCTGAGGATTGCAAGGAATCCCTGTATGATGGACAATTTCCCACTGTGAGGAGGAGGCCTTGAACAGGGAGCCTATAATGGCAGGACCCTTGTCAGTCTTTATCCATTGAAGAATGCCTATGGTGGAAAGAAAGCGTGTGGTAAATTAACTTCTTTTAGTTCTCTCCCATTTGGGCCATGGCCCATATGAAATTAGAATACCTTTCAAGAATAATGGAGATATACTTTTGGTGGCCAAATTGATAGTTGTGGATGATATCAATTTGTCAGAAATCATTAGATTTGTGACCTTGGGGTTTAGTTCCTGTATTCTCAGTGTTCTGTAGAGTCACAGAACTTACAAAATGTCTCTATATATTAAGGGAATTTGTTGCAATAACTTACAGTCTGTAGTCCAACTAACCCAACTATGGGCAGATATGAATGGGAAGTACAAAAAAATCTAGTAGTTGCTTAGTCCAACAAAGCTAGTTGTTTCAACTGGTCTGTAAAATCTGGAATCCTGAAGAAGTAGGTTCCAACAGATGTGTCGACAAGTAAATGCAAGCAGTCAAAGAAGAGCAAATCTTCATTCTCCAAATACCCTTTTGTAGGCATCCAGCAGAAGGTGTGGCCTAGGTTAGAAGTTTTATAACAGAAAATAAATGTTGGTAGCAAGTGCTTCAACCTCAGTCAGTACACCCTTCACTGAGGCATAAAACCATTCCAGTACTCCTTGGTGCTAATGCAAGGCTCTCAGAAGAGTAAGGCATTACTTTCCATCTTGGACCACCTACTGCATTTAACCACCACACCTGGATCTGGAACTTGCTTTGTCCCAGGTAGACCTCAAACTATGAAATCTGCTTGCCTCAGTTTCCTGGGATTAAAGTCATGTACTATCTTCCCAGGACCTAAGCATTTTATGGTCACTATGCCTCAATATCTCCATGTTAAGGTCCAGATCAGAAACCTGTGTCTTCTAGCCTCAAGATCTGGATCATAGAGTTCCCTTCACCCAAATCCCATGGGGAAGAGAGCTGAACACCCAGAAGTGCAGACCATCCTGAGACCACAGGAGAGACTGCCCCTTCTGTTCACCTCTGCCCACATCCTTTGTCCAAGAGGCAAGTGCATAGTGCCTCTGGACATAGGAATATAGGAACAGTCAGCTGCTGCTACCTGCAGTTCTGATCTGTGCCCAGAACTGAACTGAACTGAACCTGTCAAACAGCTCCCTGCACTGAAATCTTATGAGGAGAGAGCTGCACCCTCAGAAGTGCAGACACTCCTGAGAAATCAGAGGAGAGTACCCCTGCCCACATTCCTGACCCAAGAGGGAATTGCCTAGTGCCACCTGTGCCCACTAGGTGCAAGGACCTAGGAGCAATCAGTGGCAGGACCCTTCCGATTCTGGCCCACATTGAGATGAAAGATGGTCACCAGGAGTGCCTACACACTTGAGAGCAGAGCACCTGTTCCCAGAAACAGCTGAAAGAAAACAGCAAAACAGTTTTACAGGAGTGCTGACACAGAGGCCTACAGGAGGGTCAAGCCACTGTCAGAAACAGCAAGATGAGCTAACACCAGAGACAACCCGATGACAAGAGACAAGCACAGAAACCTAAGCAACAGAAACAAAGACTACTTGGCATCATCAGAGCCCAGTTCTCCCACCAAAGAAAATACTGGATATCCAAACACACTGGATAAGAAAGATTTAGATTTAAAATCACATTTTATGATAATGATGGAAAACCTTAAGAAGGACATAAATAACTCTCTTAAAGAAATGCAGGACAACACAATTAAACAAGTAGAAGCCCTTAAAGAGGAAACACGAAAATCCCTGAAAGAATTATAGGAAAACACAATCAAACAAGTGAAGGAATTGAACAAAACCATCCAGGATTTAAAAATGGAAATAGAAACAATAAAGAAAGCACAAGGGGGTTTCTACACAATGGTGTGCTACTCAGCTATCAAAAACAATGACTTCATAAAATTCATAGGCAAATGGAATGAACTGGAAAATATCATCCTGAGTGAAGTTACCCAATCACAGAAAAAAAAACTCAAGGTAGGCACTCATTGATATGTGGATATTAGCCAAAAAGCTCAAATTACCCAAGATGAAATCCACAGACCACAGGAAGCTCAAGAAGAAGGATGACCAAAATGCGGATGCTCCCACTTCTTCTCAAAAGAGGAAAAATATCCATAGGAGGGGATATGGAAGCAAAGTTTAGAGCAGCAACTCAAGGAAGGACCATTCAGAGCCTGTCCCACATGTGGCCCATATATATACAGCCACCCAAACTAGATGAGGTAGATGAAGCTAAAAAGTGCATGCTGAAAGGGACTGGATATAGATCTCTACTGAGAGACACATCCAGAGCATGTCAAATCCAGAGGTCAATGATAGCAGCAAACCACTGAACTGAGAACAGGACCCCCTTGGGGGGAATTAGAGGAAGGATTGAAAGAGCTGAAGGGGCTTGCAACCCCATAAGAACAACAATGCCAACCAACCAGAGTTTCCAGGGACTAAACCACTACCCAAAGACTATACATGGACTGACCCAGGGCTCCAGTGGCATATGTAGCAGAGAATAGCCTTTTGGGGGCACCAGTGGAAGGAGAAGCCCTTAGTCCTGCCAAGGTTGAACCCCCAGTGCAGGAGAATGTTGGTGTGGGCGGTAAGGAGGGTCAATTGGGGGGAACACCCTTATGGGAGAGTGGGAGGGGATACGGGGCTTATGGATAGGAAACCAGGAAAGGGAATAACATTTGAAATGTAAATAAAGAAATATATCCAATAAAAAATTAAATAATAAAAAATATCTGGATCACAGATGTGTGCCCTCCATTGCTGTATTGTAGTTCATTCTGGGCATAGTCAAGTTGACAGTCAGGAATACCCATCACAGTGCCCATGGTTTGCAAGGTCCAGGTGGTAATAACGAATGCATAAGAGGGGCATTTTTTTTAGTATCCTCTGAAGTTGAGTAAGAGGAACATGGTGAAAATGGGCATGAAGCTCTTTTATGTCAATATGGGTGTATCAGTGGAATTTGTTTCCTAGCTTGAGAGAAGTTATGAATGTCCTTGTGGAGGTGATCTGATCAGTGAGGGCATTTCTTTCCAATACTGGTCCTGTGGGATCTAACATGTTAAATGTAGAGTGGAGCTACTCTTTCCTATATTAATGTGGATATATGGATGAGCAAAGGGGAAAGTGAATTTTTGTCCAATTTAGTGAAATAGCTAGGGGAGCAAATGAATGGCATAAACAATGTCTGAAAACAAATTAAAGGGTTCTTCAACTTCTTTTTGGGCTACATAAATGGCATGTGTATACCTCTCTGTATTGAGAGAAATGGTAGAATAGTTTCCTGAAGTAGATAGTTGTGAGGTGATTTTGGGAGTGGCATATGACCACGAGAAGGGGCCCCTCTCTTACCCACATTGATATATGCCAGGAAAGCTCCAGTGTTAGGGTCTTTAGCAAATAACTGGGGTGGTAGCCATTGTAGTGGAGGAAAAACATAGGCCCATTTATTGTTAGAGTAATGATTGTCAATTTTTCTGGGGAATCCCATAAGGTTCATAGCAAAGCAGGAATGGTTTTATAACAGACACTGAATGTTGATAGCAAGCATATCTACCTCATAATCCTGGGTGCACTCCTCACTGGAGCATAAAACCATTTTGGTACTCTTTGGGGCTGATGCAGGGCTCTCACAAGAGTAGGGTGTTGATTTACACTCTAGACCACCTGCTGGCTAACCTTACTTGCCCTTGGGGATTGGGGATGAGGTAGTGCTGAATCAACAGCTCACAATCCAGGAATAGGTGAGAATACAGAAGCAAGCTTCTTTATTAATTCTTGGGGAGCACCTCCACCCATGTCCTATTGGTCCCAAGGAAGCTTGTCTTCCAAGTGGCAGTTCCTGAGTGGTTGTTATTGTTTCACCAATCTCTAGGTTCTCAGGCAGGCTTCGGTTTCATCCTCATGTGAAAGTTGCCTCCCGATGGTGAGGCCCCACTTGATGTTTACCAATGTTTATGTGGAAGCGACCACGACTTTGTCAGTGAGTGAGTCCTGCCTTCCTCCTACAGTAGGGGAGGAATTGAAATACGTTGCATGGGCATTGCCTGGTTATATCTAGCAAGCAGCATATCTTCTAAGGCAATATTGACATTGACAGTGTCTAAAGCTAAGACTGCCTTAAAGGAGAAAGTTTATGGGAAGGAAGGGGTTTTGTCTCCTTTAAGGAGGTCAAAGAGGGACGGCAGGGTGCTGATGCAGAGAAAGAGCCAAGATCATGGTCAATTAAGATTCCCCAAAATGCTCTGAAGTGAGGCAAAGGTCAAGCCTTAAGGGAAGGAAAGGATGGGAGCTATCTTCTATGTCCACTAGGTGAGGACTGGTAAGTAGCTCCAAGTCTTCTGGGACCTCTTGTTCCCTCAAAATCATCTTGGTTGCTCTAGTATCAATTAGGCATTTGAATAGTTTACCACCTATTTTGATGATGGTTTTTTAGTGGAATCCTCTGAATGTTGAAAAGGTAGAGCTCTATTGGGGTGTTCCTCTGCCATACTGTCAGGGTTGAGGACTGCCCCCTTTAAGTTTAAAGGCTCCAATGGTTTGCTGTCTTTGATCATTGGAAGCCCTCATGGCATCAAGAGCAGAGCATCCTGGGAGTGGCAGCATCTCTAATGGAGGTCGGGCACCTTAGGGCATTTAATTTTCCAATGGCCCTTTCACCACATTAAAAGAAAGTCCCTTCTGTTTTTAATCACTCCTGCAAAAGTCTGAGCCAGGGATGCAGCCTTATGAGATGCAGTCCTGATATCATGGGTGGCAACAATTCATTTTTCATAATGTTCATTTTGAGAGCTTGTCAGGTGAGCCTGCATTCAGGCTGCATATTATACCCTCTCCAAATGATAGTTTTAATAAGGAGATACATGGCTGCTGGATCAGGCTTTCTTTCTATGCTTGTTTTAGTTCTACAAATGAAATCAGAGAGGGTCTCTTTTGATTTTTGAAGAAAGAAGAGAAAGGAAGAAATACTGTCCTAGGGACAGGGTAGGAGTTGGAAATTGATCCTATCTCATCAAAGGTATACTTGGTAAAATATCCTGCCAGCAATACATCCTGTTGAGTCCCAGTAGAGAAGGCATCCTGAGTGAAGTTCATCACAGTTCCACCTGATGTCTTGTCATTGACTTCACCTGATCTGTTGGAGGCTTTCATGCTTATACACAACATCTTTGTAGATTGTTGTCTATATGCAGGTCATGGCAGGCACAATATGAGGCAAAGCCTGTGATTGGGCAGTGAAAAAGTAAGGCAGGCACATATTTATGGAGACAGGAGAGAGAGAGAGAGAGAGAGAGAGAGAGAGAGAGAGAGAGAGAGAGAGAAGAAGGAGAAGGAGAAGGAGGAGAAGAAGAAGAAGAAGAAGAAGAAGAAGAAGAAGAAGAAGAAGAAGAAGAAGAAGAAGAAGAAGAAGAAGAAGAAGAAGAAGAAGAAGAAGAAGAAGAAGGAGCCAAAATGGAGGCAGAGAAGGATGATCCAGGTCCATGTGGCCTTAAATGGCTACAGGTAAGTATGAAAAAACTAAAAAGGATGGATTACTACAGGACAATTTGTCTTTTCTAGGTGGGGCATTTATATCATTATCAATTGGTATTGAGTTTATTGTGCTGACTTTTGCGGAGTGAGAATTTACTGATATAAATCTGATTGACAAATTACAAGCTTATTGAGCTTTGATTTTAATGTGTTACTGGGAATTGTGACTAAAACCACAGGGGACAGATGCTGGGAATGTGAGTAGAGTCCACAGCAAGAGGGCAGCTGCTGCCAGGCTCAGAGAGTAGACAATGGCAGTATGGGATGGAGATTGGGGGCTTAATGAGTTGAGTTTTGACGTTTTGCTGACTGAGATGAAAATACCCCAAAGATGCCAGGTGGTTCATCGGAGTCAGCAATAGTGTGGGTTGGTGAATTCTTTTTTTATTATTTACTACTATACTTCACATTATAAAGGAGGCCTGGAAGGTGCTGTGAAGTTCCAGGAAAGACAGTAATGAGATATCTGAATGGATCAGCATGGAGAAACCCTAAGAGGAACATCATAAGAACTCTTGGAACATATCAAAATAAGAAAGATAACATGTAACTGTAGACATCAACCAGGTACAGATCTCTTGAGGGAGAGAGCTGGACTCTAAGAAGTTCGACAACTCTGAGAACTCCCACTTCTCAGAGCACTAGGGAGACCACAACTTCTGCTCACATGCCTGGCAAAAAGGAACTCACCTGGAGCCCTCTGGACATGGGAGCCTAGGAGTGGTCAGGAACATGATCCCTTCAGTTTCCACCTGTGCCCAGAGCTGAAAGCCTGTGTCTAGGAGCACTGACATACCTGAGAGCACAGGTAAGAACACCACTTCTGCTCCAAAGGACCTGCCTGGAGCCCTCAGGACAGAAGCAGTCATTAAAAGTTTCCCAACCAAAATGAGCCTAGGACCAGGTGAGTTTAGTTGCAGAATTCTTACAGACCTTCATAGAAGACCTTATGCCAACACTGTCCAAACTATTCCACAAAATTGAAACAGATGGAGCACTACTGAATTCCTTCTAGGAAGCTACAATTACTCTTATATAGAAACTGCAAAAAGACCCAACAAAGAAAGAGAACTTGAGACAAAACTTCCTTATGAATATTGATGCAAAAATATTCAATAAAATTCTGGCAAACCGAATCCAAGAACAAATCAAAATAATCATCCATCATGACCAAGTATGCTTCATTCTAGGGATTCAGGGATGGTTTAATATATGGAACTCCATCAACATATTCCACTATATAAGCAAACTCAAAGATAAGAACTACATGATCATTTCATTAGACTCGGAGAAAGCATTTGACAAAGTTCAACACCCCTTCATGATAAAAGTCTTGGAAAGATCAGGAAGTCAATGCCCATATCTAAATATTGTAAAAGAAATATACAGCAAACCAGTAGGTAACATCAAACTAAATGGAGAGAAACTTGAAACAATCCCACTAAAGTCAGGAACTAGACAAGGCTACCCACTCTCTCTCTACTTAATGAATATAGTACTTGAAGCCCTAGACAGAGCAATCAGTCAACTAAAGGAGTCAAAAGGATACAAATTGGAAGGGAAGAAATCAAAATATCACTATTTACAGATGATATGATAGTATACTTAAGTGACCCCAAAAGTTCCACCAAAGAACTACTTAACCTGAAAAACAACTTCAGACAAGTGTTGGAGTATAAAATTAACTCCAACAGATCAGTAGCCTTCCTGTACTCAAAGGATAAACAGGCTGAGAAAGAAATTAAGGAAATAACACCCCACACAATAGTCCCAAATAATATAAAATATCTTGGTGTGACTTTAGCTAAGCAAGTGAAAGATCTGTATGACAAGAACTTCAAGTCTCTGAAGAAACAAATTGAGGAAGATTCAGAAGATGGAAAGACTTCCCATGCTCATGAACTGGCAGGATTAATATAGTAAAGATGGCCGTTTTGCCAAAATCAATCTACAGATTCAATGCAATCCCCATCAAAATTCCTACTCAATTCTTTATAGAGCTAGAAAGAGCAATTCGCAAATTAATTTGGAATAACAAAAAACCTAGGATAGCAAAAACTATACTCAACAATAAAAGAATTCTGGGGGAATCACCATCCCTGACAGAGCAATAGTCATAAAAAACTGTATGGTATTGGTACAGAGACAGGCAGATAGATCAGTGGAACAGAATTGAAGACCCAGAAAGGAACCCACACACCTATGGTCACTTGATCTTTGACAAAGGAGTTATAACCACCCAATAGAAGAAAAATAGCATTTTCAGCAAATGATGCTGGTTCAACTGGAGGTCAGCATGTGGAAGAATGCAAATCAATCCAATCTTATCACCATGTACAAAGCTTAAGTTCAAGTGGATCAAGTACCTACACATCAAACCAGATGCATTCAAAGTAATAGAAGAAGAAGTGGGGAAGAGTCTCGAACACATGGGCACTGCAGAAAATTTCCTGAACAAAACACCAATGGCTTGGGCTCTAAGATCAAGAACCAACAAATGGCACCTCATAAAACTACAACACTTCTGTAAGGCAAAAGACACCGTCATTAGGACAAAACGGCAATCAACAGATTTGGAAAAGATCTTTACCAATCCTACATCTGATAAAGGGCTAATATCCAAAATATACAAAGAACTCAAGAAGTTAGACTTCAGAGAGCCAAATAACCCTATTAAAAATGGAGTACAGAGCTAGACAAAACATTCTTAGCTGAGGAATATCGAAAAGCACCTAAAGAAATGTTCAACCTCCTTAGTCATCAGGAAATGCAAATCAAAACAACCCTGAGATTTCACCTCACACCAGTCAGAATGACTAGGATAAAAAACTCAGGTGACAGCAGATGCTCCTGAGGATATGGAGAAAGAGGAACACTCCTCCATTGGTGGTGGGATTGCAAGCTGGTACAACCACTCTGGAAATCAGTCTGGAGGTTCCTCAGAAAATTGGACATTCCACTATCTGAGGACCCAGGTATACCTCTCTTGGGCATATACCCAAAAGATGCCCCAACATATAAAAAAGACACATGCTCCACTATGTTCATAGCAGCCTTATTTATAATAGCAAGAAGCTGGAAAGAACCCACATGCTCTTCAACAGAGGAATGGATTAAAAAATATGGTACATCTACACAATGGAGTACTACTCAGCTATCAAAAACAATGACTTCATGAAATTCATAGGCAGATGGAATGAACTGGAAAATATCATCCTAAGTGAGGTAACCCAATCACAGAAAACACACATGTTATGCACTCATTGATAAGTGGATATTAGCCGAAAAGGTCGAATTGCCCAAGATGTAATCCACAGACCAGAGGAAGCTCAAGAAGAAGGATGGCTAAAATGTGGATGCTTTCACTCCTTCTTAAAAGGGGAAAAATATCCATAGGAATGGGTATGGAAGCAATGTTTAGAGCAGCGACTCAAGGAATGGCCATTCAGAGACTGCCCCACATGTGTCCCATATACAGCCACCAAAACTAGATAAGATTGATGAAGCTAAAAAGTACACACTGAAAGGGACTGAATGTAGATCTCTCCTGAGAGACACATCCAGAGCATGTCAAATACAGAGGTCAATGCTAGCCACAAACCACTGAACTGAGAAAGGACCCCCTTGGGGTGAATTAGGGTAAGGATTGAAAGAGCTGAAGGAGCTTGCAACCCCATAGGAACAACAGTGCTAACCAATCATAGCTTCCAGGGACTAAACCACTATCAAAACACTATACATGGACTGACCCAGGGCTCCAACTGCATATATAACAGAGAATAGCCTTGTTGGGGCCCCAGTGGAAGGGGAAGCCCTTGGTCCTGCCAAAGTTGGACCCCTTGTACAGGGGAATGTTCGGGGAGGGCTATAAGGGGGATAGATGGGGAGAACACCTATATGGGGGAGTTGAGGGAATGGGGGCTTATGGACAGGAAACCGGGAAAGAGAATAACATTTGAAATATAAGAAAAGAAATATATCTAATATGAAAACACAAAAAAGAGACACACACAAACATATTTCCACCTCTAACAACAAAAATAACAGTAAGCAACAATCACTTTTCCTTAATATTTCTTAACATCAGTGGACTCAATTGTCCAATAAAAAGATATAGACTAAAAGACTGAATATGTATGGAGGACCCACTATTTTGCTACATACACAAAAGACACCTCAATGATAAAGACAGACACTACCTCAGAGTAAAAGGCTGGTAAACATCTTTCCAAGCAAATAGTCCTAAGAAACAAGGTGGAGAAGCCATTTTAATGTTGAATAAATCAACTCTCAACCCAAAATTATCAAAAAAAAGATAAGGAAGGACATTTCATATTCATCAAAGGAAAAATCCACCAAGATGCACTCCCATTCCTGAATATCTGTTCCAAAATTGTACTTCACACAATAATAGTGGGATATCAACAACCACTCACATCAATGCACAGGTGATGGCAAGAGAAACTAAACAGAGACAAATAGAAACTAACAAAAGTTTTGAACCAAATGGATATAACAGATATTTATAGAACATTTAATCCTAAAACAAAAGAATATAACTTCTTCTCAGCACCTTATGGAACATTCTCCAAATTTGACCATATAATTGGTCACAAAACCAGCTTCAACAGATACAAGAAAATTGGAATAACCCCATGAATTTTATCAGATCACCACGGACTAAGGCTGGTCTTCAATAACAACAAAAACAACACAAAGGCCACATACACATGGAGGTTGAACAGCATTCTGCTAGGTGATAACTTGGTCAAGGAAGGAAAAAAGAAAGAAATGAAATACTTTTTAGAATTTAAAGAAAAAGGAGACAGAACATACTCAAATGTATGGGAAACAATGAAAGCCGTGCCAAGAGAAGAACTCAGAGCTCTGAGTGCCTCCCAAAAGAAACTGGAGAGAGCATACATTATCAGCTTGACAGCACATCTAAAAGCTCCAGAAAAAGAGGAAGCAAATGCAACCAAGAGGAGTCGATGCCAGTAAATAATCAAAGTAAGGGTTGAAATCAACCAAGTAGAAACAAAAAGGACTATACAAAGAATCAACAAAACCAGGATCTGGTTCTTTGAGAACTTTAACAAGATAGATAAAGCCTTAGCCAGACTATCCAAAGGGCACAGAGAGTATAATCAAATTAACAAAATCAGAATGAAAAGGGAAACATAACATTAGAATCTGAAGAAATTCAAAAAAATCACCAGACCTTCTACAAAAACCTATACTCAACAAAACTGGAAAATCTGGATGAAATGGACAACTTTCTAGACAGATACCAGGTACCAAAATTAAATCAGGATCAGATAAACCATCTTAACAACTCCATAACTCCTAAAGATATAGATGCAATTATTAAAAGTCTCCCAGCCCATTGCTTCTCGGCCTTTTGGCTAAGATCAAGTGTAAAAGTCTCCCAGCTCCACCCCCCCCCCAAATAAAGCCAAGGATAGGTTTAGTGGAGAATTCTATCAGACCTTCATAGGAGACTTCATACAAATACTGTCCAAACTATTCCACAAAATAGAAACAGAAGGAGCACTACCCAATTTCATTTTATGGAGCCAGAATTACGCGTATACCTAAACCACACAAAGACCCAACGAAGAAAGAGAACTTCAGAATGATTACCCTTATAAATTTCAATGCAAAAATACTCAACAAAATTCTTCCAAACAAAATCCAAGAACATATCAAATGATAATCCATTATAGAAGTAGGCTTCATCCCAGGGATGCAGGGATGGTTCAATATTCACAAATCCATCAATGTAATCCACCATGTAAACAAACTCAAAAAAATAAATAAAGAAAGAACCACATTGTCATCTCATTAGATGCTGAGAAATCATTGGACAAAGTTCCATACCCCTTCATGTTAAAAGTATTGGAAAGATCAGGAATTCAAGGCCCATTCCTAAATATATTAAAAGCAATATACTGCAAACCACTAGCCAACATCAAACTTAATGGAGAGAAACTTCAAGCACTCCCACTAAAATCAAGGACAATGCTGCCCACTCTCTCCCTACTTATTCAATATAGTACTCAAAGTCCTAGAAAGAGCATTCATACAACAAAAGGATGTCAGAGGGATACACATTGGAAAGGGAGAAGTCAAAATATCACTATTTACAGATGATATGATAGTATACTTAAGTGACCCATAAAGTTCTACCAGAGAACAACTAAGCCTGATAAACACCTTCAGCGAAGTGGCTGGGTATAAAATTAACTCAAACAAATCAGTAGCCTTCCTCTACTCAAAGGAAAAACATGCTGAGAAAGAAAATGTGGAAATGACACCCTTCACAATAGTTAGTAGTTACATAAAATACTTCAGTGTGACTGAAACCAAGCAAGTGAAAGATCTGTATGACAAGAACTTCAAATCTCTGAGGAAAGAAATTGAAGAAGACCTCAGAAAATGGAATGATCATCCATGCTCATGGATTGGCAGGATTAATATAGTAAAATTGGCTATTTTTACCAAAAAGCAATCTACAGATACAATGCAATCCCCATCAAAATTCCCACTCAATTCTTCATAGAGTTAGAAAGGGCAATTTGCAAATTCATTTGGAATAACAAAAAATCCAGGATAGCAAAATCCATCCTTAAAATAAAAGAACTTCTGGGGGAATCACCATCCTTGACGTCAAGATATATTATAGAGCAATAGTGATGAAAACTGTATGGTATTGGTACAGAGACAGCCAGGCAGATCAATGGAATAGAATTGAAGACCCAGAAATGAATCTATGGTCATCTGATCTTTGATAAAGCAGGTAAAACACTTCAGTGGAAAAAAATAGCATTTTCAACAAATGGTGCTGGTTCAATTGGAGGTCAGCATGTCGAGGAAAGCAAACCAACCCATTCTCATTGCCCGTACAAAGCTTAAGTCCAAGTTGATCAAGGACCCCCACTTAATACTAGATACACTCAAACTAATGGAAGAAAAAAAGAAGGAGGAGCCAGAACACATGGGCACTGGAGAAATTTTCCTGAACAAAACAATGGCTTATGCTCTAAGATCAAGAATTGACAAATGGGAACTCATAAAACTGCAAAGCTTCTGTAAGGCAAAGGACACTCTCATTAGGACAATACAGCAACCAACATACTGGGAAAAGATCTTTACCCATCCTACATCTGATTGAGAGCTAATATCCAAAGTAGACAAGGAGCTCAACTATGTAGACACTAGAGAGCCACATAATCATATTAAAAAATGAGGTACAGATCAAAACAAAGAATTCTCAGCTGAGGAATATTGAATTGTTCAGAAATAACTAAAGAAATGTTCAACATCCTTAGTCCCCAGGAAATTGCAAATCAAAACAACCCTGAGATTCTACTTCATACCAGTCAGAATGGCTACGATCAAAAACTCAGGTGACAACAGATGCTGGAGAGGATGTGGAGAAAGAGGAACACTCCTCCATTGTTGGTGGGATTGCAGACTGGTACAATCACTCTTGACATCAGCCTGGAGGTTTCTCAGAAAATTGGACATAGTACTACCTGAGGACCCAGCTATACCTCTCTGGGGCATATACCCAAAAGATGCCCCAACATATTACAAAGACACATGCTCCACTATGTTCATAGCAGCCTTATTTATAATAGCCAGAAGCTGGAAAGAACCCAGATGCCCTTCAACAGAGGAATGGATACAGAAAATGTGGTACATCTACAAAATGGAATATTACTCAGCTATCAAAAACAACGACTTCATGAAATTCATAGGCAAATGGATGGAACTAGAAAATATTATCCTGAGTGAGATAACCCAATCAAAAAATAACACATATGGTTTTACACCCTGATAAGTGGATATTAGCCCTAAAGCTCAAATTACCTGAGATTCAATCCACAGACCACATGAAACTCAAGAAGAAGGATGACCAAAAAGCAGATGCTTCAGTCCTTCTTAAAAGGGGGAAGAAAAATATTCATAGTAGGAGATATGAAGACAAAATTTGGAGCAGAGCCTGAAGGAATGTCCAGTCAGAGCCTGCACCACCTGGTGATGTACACCATATATATATATACAGCCACCAAACCTAGACAATATTGATGAAACCAAGAAGTGCATTCTGACAGGCGTCTGATATACCTATCTCTTGAGAGGCTCAGCCAGAGAGAGCCAATTACAGAGGTACATGCTAGCAGCAAACCATTGAAGTGAGAACTGGGTCCCCATTGGAGTAGTTCAGGAAAGGACTGAAGGAGCTAAAGAGGCTTGCATCCCCATAAGAACAACAATACCAACCAGAGGTCCCATGGACTAAACCACTACCCAAAGAGTACACATGGACAGACCCATAGCTCCAGTTGTATATGTAGCCTTGTTGGACACCGATGGGAGGAGAAGTACTTGGTTCTGCCAAGGCTGGACCTCCCAGTGCAGGGGAGAATCAGGGCAGGGAGGTAGGAAGGGGGAGTGGATGGGAGGTTAACACTCTTATAGAAGAAGGGGGAAGGGGATGAGATAGGGGGCTTATGTCCAGGAAACCGGGAAAAGGAATAACATTTGAAGTGTAAATAAAGAGTATCCAATAAATTTTTTTAAATTTAAAAAAAGAATAAAAGAAAAAAAAGAGGATATAATATTTTGTAAGGATATTATACAATGTTTTAATCATACTTTATATATAATAAGAAAAATAAAATAAAAATTATAAAATATTTGAATTAACATAGCATATAAACAGTCATTTCACATTTCTTTTACTTTCCAGAAATTTTAAAGTGGAAAAATTATCTTATATGATATTTGAGAGCTAAAGCAACTTTCTCAATTGCTAATTCTTCTTGCTGGAACGAAAAATAAAAGGCCATGTCCTCTAGTTTCTAATTAAACTGTCTTCTATATCTCCATATGTTGAGGTAGTTTGCTTCCTATCTTTAAGTAAATATCATTTTCATGTAGGACCAAGAAGGTGCTTTTCTCCATAGTTTGCCTTGAGTAGCAAATAAAATTGCATGGAATTCATAGAAGTCATTTCACTCCACACATTTACTTTCACAGCTAAAAGAACATCCATTTGTCTTATGTTTCCATAATTACAAATTGCCTACACTGAAGGATGCAGTGAAGAAATATGTTATGGAAAACAGTAATAATCCCCATTGGAAGATAAGCCTTGGATTCTATTCGCAAAAGCCTCAAGTGGTCACTTAACTAAATTTATTGACTTCTCCACTTTGACAAAACAAAAAGACACCTATAAATATCATTAATTGAAAGAAATTAAATCCACATTTATAAATGAAGAATCCACTTTGCTTCTCTGATGTGTATTATAACAGGTGAGATATTCTTGACAAAATATGCTTTGAATGTGCCTGGTTACATAGTGTATTCAGCTATTACATTTTAAAAAGAAGAAAATATATGCAGAAGCAGGAAGCCAATATGAAGATGTTCATATCTGTACTTTAGCATTCTTTGGATAATTTGTGAGACCTTATGTAAAGTTCTGAAGTACCATTGGGAAAAGTAGGAAAAACCATGACTACCTTTTGAAAAAGGGAGGAGGAAGAGAGAAGAGAGAGAGAGAGAGAGAGAGAGAGAGAGAGAGAAGAGAGAGAGAGAGAGAGAATAAATAAAGAGAATAAAGAATGTTGGAAAGCTGAATGCCAAATTTGGTATAGTTATAGTATCACTGTATCACCTTTTTAATTTTATTTTTATTATTTTCACTTTGTGCATTAAATGGATAAATTTATTTTTTGGCTCCGTAGAAGCAGATAAAATTTCCTTTTAAAAATGACTATCATCTTTTAAAAACTTTGTCACCCAAATATTATTGCTTCCACTCTAGCAAACAATTTCCTCTGTTTTGTAATCCATTCTAATTATTTTATTCATTATGCATTTCTAGTTGTTATCATGTTTCAGTGATTTAACTGTGAACTTTTATGATCAAGTAATGAACGTCTCTTCATGTGTGTAAGGGGAAAGTTTCTGCAGGTCATGAATTACTTGCTTGAGTTTCCATGATATATTCTACATAACATTTCGTGCACAAAAATAAGAATATAGAAAAATTCAGTGTCAGAAGATAGAAAAGATGAAGTGAGTATGTGAGTATATTTAATTGAATCCTAAAATTAATAAAATTTTTCATTTAAATGTATCTCTATATCTGATCTTAAAGTTTGTTTATAGAGATAATAATAAAATAATTTATTAATGAAATTTTAATTTATGGAAATTTATATAGACAATAAATACTTTCACCTTATGGAAATATAAAATATGTGGTGAGAAATATTCTGTAGTTACATCAAGAAAAAGAGATTGCTATTCTGCTTCTGGAAAGGATTTTCAAGGAACCAACATTTGCAAGTGATATATGAAAAAAAGAATAAAACTTTTGAAGCTTAATTATTATTGAACAGTCTGATGAAGGCTTGGTTGGCCATGGTATAAGTAAAATCGCATTATATATTCATGATTATTCTTTGAAAGACATCAGATTTCCACTTTTTTCTTTTTTCAATTTAAGTCATGATGGCATACTATTAAGAAAAGAAGGTTTATCATCCCATGTAAGTGATTATTAATTTTGAGCCAGGGAGAGGATGAATTGACAAGAGAAAATATGAACTCAGAACTCAGATGGATACTTAATATTTACATACACAGCAGATCAGTAACATCATGTTTAAAATACTGGTATATGTTGCAAAATTAGATGATATAATGATAATTGATGGAAGAGAAACAAATGCCAAAGGGAAGTCAAAGTAAAAGGCAAGGAAGAAAAAAAATTAAAGAAAAAAATAGCATAAGCAGAGCAAACATGAATATGCAAAAAATGCACAAAGAGCTACTGTAAGGGCTCCGAGAAGCTGGAGAGTCAATGCACATCTACTTTTAGGGCAGTTTCATGAAACTTTAAGAGGGAGGAAGTCAGAAGTTGTTTCACTGACAGTCCTCACAAATTCCTTGTAATCATTAGGTCTTTAATGGCAGGGAAGTAAGAAACCATCCCATCCTCACATCCACACACACACACCCACACACAAACACACACACACCAAAGCTGACACTCATAAAAAATTCTAGTCACTAATCAAGAATAGCATATTAATCCTGAAACTAATTTTTATAGGTAAATAAAATGAAATGTAGGTGCTATTCATGAACGATCAATAAAACCATTTGGATAGGCTAAATAACAATGTCACTTATTAAATGTTTGTGGTTAGTAATTGATAGATTTATTAGAAGTATAGGTTAAGACAATTGTATTGAACAGTTTCTTCTTAGTAGGAATCATCTAGAGTGCATAAAACTTTTGGAGCAATAGTTGAATATTTTTATTTTGCTTTATTATAGAAATTTTAATTTATTAAGAAATCTATTATAATACAAACAATCTTATAATAGGATGTCATGTATTATCAAACTTAAACTATACTTTCTGTAAAGTAGGTATATACATTTTTTTAAATATGAAGAGTTAGAAAAGAGAAGAGCCTAAATTAACAAGTGTTAATTTATATAACAAAATAACTATGAAGCTATGCATATCCTTTAGAGAGTTAAATCAAATGCTACACGTAAGACTTTAGCAAAATCAATGATAGGAAGTGACTTTGTAACTGTGCTTTATGTTTTGCTGATTCTAGCAAATTTCTTCGAGGAATTAAGTTGTAAATCACTTTGTCAGTCTTCTAGTCTTTCAGTCCTGCATTTCTCCCATCTTTTAAAAATGGTCATCATTTGAATGAACTATTTCCTTGTTTATAACTGGTAAATCTGTTCATAAATGTAAAAGTTTCTACAAAAGTTGATGAAAGTTTTTATTTCATTAAGAATTTTGTTCAACTTATTTTAATCATACAAGTCCTTCCCTCAAGTGCTTCTAGGTCCCTTTCCTACCCAAACCTACTTTGTGTTCCTTTCTTTAAAGTGCATCAAATCCAATTTATGCCATTCATATACTTTTTAATATGTGTCCTTCCACTGGAGCATAATCCACTTACCAGAGGCTACACTGTGAAAGAAAATTAACTTCTTCCTTTCCTCACAGCTACTCATTGCTAGTAGTGCCTCTACGAGGTGTGGGACTTTGTACCCATATCCCCTTTCTTGATCAAATTCTCAAGCATTTTTTTAAACACTCTCATAAGCTCCTCTGTCTGTTCCGATTTGTTGGCATACTTGTTCAAATGTTTGGTATTTAAACTTGGCATTTAGTAAATATGACTTGTGCTTGATGCCTCAGAGTTCTTTGCATTAAAATATTATTTCATAGTTCTAATCCTCTTTCTATGTCCTCTTTTTAAAGGTTGTTTGAGTGCAAGTCTGAATCCATGGATAGCACCAATTATTCAGCGGTGTCTGAGTTTGTGCTGCTTGGACTCTCTCGTTCTCGGGAACTTCAGATTTTCTACTTTGTTTTCTTCTCTGCGTTGTATATTGTCATTGTTTTAGGAAACCTCCTCATCATCATAGCTGTGACTTCTGACAGCAGCCTGCACTCCCCGATGTATTTCCTCCTGGGAAATCTTTCCTTTTTTGACATTTGCCAGGCTTCTTTTGCTACACCTAAAATGATTGTAGACTTTCTGAGTGAACACAAGACTATATCCTTCACTGGCTGCATAGCCCAAATTTTCTTCATTCACCTCTTTACAGGAGGGGAGATGGTAATCCTAGTCTCCATGGCCTATGATAGATACGTGGCCATATGCAAGCCTCTACACTATATGATCATCATGAACCATAGTACATGTACTGCCTTGGTATTACTCTCCTGGGCTGTGGGCTTGGTACACACATTGAGCCAGTTATCATTTACTGTCAAACTGGCATTTTGTGGACCCAATGAAGTAGACAGCTTTTTTTGTGACCTTCCTCGAGTGGTCAAACTTGCCTGCATTGACTCATACGTTACGGAAATACTAATTGTGGTAAACAGTGGAATTCTTTCCTTAAGCACTTTCTCTCTCTTGGTGAGCTCCTATGTCATAATTCTTGTCACAGTTTGGTTCAAGTCCTCTGCTGCCATGGCCAAGGCATTTTCTACACTGGCAGCTCACATCATGGTAGTCGTGCTATTCTTTGGACCATGCATCTTCATCTATGTGTGGCCATTTACTACCTATCCTGTGGATAAATTTCTTGCTATATTTTATACTGTTTTCACTCCCATCTTAAATCCCATTATTTACACACTAAGAAATAGAGACATGAAAGCTGTCATGGGAAAAATTGCTGCCCAGTACCTCCGACCACCCAAAATTGCTGAAATGCCATTTGTAACAAGGATTCCCCATGATTGAAGTAAATTTCAAATTATTCAAATCGATTGTCTACTTACAAATATTTCCACACTCAAACAGTAGGATAAATAAGAAAGATAAAATAGAAAAGATTGATGGATATTAACAAGTGTTTTTATAGTTACCACCTAAGCAGAAGTTTGGTATCCCCCCAAAGCAAAAGGTACTGTGTGTTTGATTATCAATGGAAGAAATAAGACAAAAAAATTCAGAGTGGTATGTATGCAGTAATTATTTTGATAATAGATAAATTTAAGTATTATCTAAAAACCAAAACCAAAACAAAACAAAACACCCACAAATGGGGACCCAATTCTTTGCTGGAGATAAATTTAGAATTTTATCTTATTAGTTTTCTTAGAGAAACTAATGTTTCTACAAACTACACGTAATACATTTAAGACTTTATGTTTCATTTTCTAAAGTTCAGTGGCTAGCCAATCTACTGATTGATGATAGAAGTACATGAGCATAAATAGGATTCTTAGGTTAAGAGAATGCTCCCAGAGTTATCAATTAAACTAAACAAAATATTTTTCTATAATCATACTTTAGTATATGGGTTGTTATATAATCAAAATCATGTATTTCTATTTTTCATGTAAAAGGGCTCTCTCTAATCAAGGTGATTGTTTGTATTTTAAGTTATTCCCCTATATGTCTACATTGACATTCTTTCTAAAGAGTTCTGAAACTCCCCCTTGGACAGGACGTCTTCTGTCTAGTTGAGATTGTTTCTTCCTGGTGTCTCTACTGCAGCCTTTAATAATCTTTACATTTTTCCTTTATATATTCTAGCAGTTAGTATTTACTTGTTTTTTTTACTTCATATTAAATAATCCTTGCTTTTTTTTTAAACAATTGTGTGTTTTCTCTTTTGACTACAGTCGAAGAAAGATGTCTTAAGGCATTCTGGAAAAGATCTTGAACAATCTCTAGAATTTAAACGTGTCTCATAAAATGTGATACATATAATGAACAAAGTTAGGGACTGGTAATTCACCTATTTATACATAAAGAGAAGTCATCAGTGGATTGTTCAAAAATAAAACAAATATCTAGCATTTGTGAGTTATGTTCAGGCATTTCATAAAACGAATGCTTAAAACCTCTCTGATCCATGACAGCATAGCTATTTCCATGATTAATCAAATATTTATTTTTACTTCATGTATGTTTACTAATGTAATAAAATTTTGTGTATTTTTGTGAACATCTGTGATTTCTTTTGAAATGAGTTTTTAGATCTTTTTAGGTATGAAACTATAAACACTGATAGCAGCTGGGTAAGGGAGAATCAGTTATCTTCAAGAGACCAGCCCCTGTGGGACAACCACAGTCTAGTGGAAAACCATGCAATAGAAGCTATATTGGTAGCACGAAATTATAGTATGTATTTGTGTGTTGGATTTTTTAAGTTTTCAAATGATATGAAAATCTTTATCAATAAAATGTCTTCAAAAACTGAATAACCTGGACAGTACCCAGATATTTTCAATTTAATAAGAATTCACTTGAGGGAAGGACTGGAGAGGTGGCTCAGTGGTTAAGAGCACTGACTGCTCTTCCAGAGGTTCTGAGTTCAATTCCTAGCAATCACATGGTGGCTCACAACCATTTTTAATGGGATACAATGTCCATTTCTGGTTTGTTGACAACAATGTCTGTGTACTCACATATATAAAATAAATACTAATTATTTTTTTAAAAATGCACTTAGATTGGTTTAATAAAAAAATGATCAGAAAAATCCAGCAAAAATCAAAATTTCTTTTCATGCTTACACTCTAAATGATTAAATGTACAAGGTTATTTCTTCCTGCACTCAATTCCTCTTTTTTGTGGTGGTTGTGGTGGTGGTATTGTTTAGGGAAGAGAATCTACAAGTATCCACTTTTTTAAAGCAGATGATCCCTAAATATATTGCAATATTTGTATACTTTTTCCCTTTCTTGGAAAATGTTTTTTCCTCATACAATATATCCTAGTTAGTTTCCACTCTCACCATTCCTGCCAGTTCCTTCTCAACTGTTCCCCCATCCAGATCCATTCACTTTTTGTCTCTACAGTGTATGTTTTAAACAGGAAACAAAACTAAGTAAGCAGGGAGAAGAGAAGCAGATTTGGGGGGAATTCAGAAGAGAAGGTAATAGGATCAGATGTATTGTATAAAAAATTTGAAGAACTAATAGAAGTAAAATTTCTTTTTTTGTTTTGGGTTTTTTTTCCTGTTTTTTTTTTTTTTTGTTTTTGTTTTTATTAACTTGGTATTTCTTATTTACATTTTGGTGTTATTCCTTTCCGGTTTCCGGCAATCATCCCTAACCCCTCCCCTCCCTTCTTTCTGGGTGTTCCCTCCCCATCCTCCCCCCTTGTCGCCCTCTCCCCAACAATCTAGTTCACTGGGGGGTTCAGTCTTAGCAGGACCCAGGGCTTCCCCTTCCACTGGTGCTCTTACTAGGATATTTATTGCTACCTATGAGGTCAGAGTCCAGGGTCAGTCCATGTATAGTCTTTAGGTAGTGGCTTAGTCCCTGGAAGCTCCGGTTGCTTGGCATTGTTGTACATATGGGGTTTCGAGCCCCTTCAAGCTCTTCCAGTTCTTTCTCTGATTCCTTCAACGGGGGTCCTATTCTCAAATCAGTGGTTTGCTGCTGGCATTCGCCTCTGTGTTTGCTGTATTCTGGCTGTGTCTCTCGGGAGAGATCTACATCCGGCTCCTATCGGCCTGCACTTCTTTGCTTCATCAATCTTGTCTAATTGGATGGCTGTATATACATGGGCCACATGTGGGCAGGCTCTGAATGGGTGTTCCTTCTGTGTCTGTTTTAATCTTTGACTCTCTATTCCCTGCAAGGGTATTCTTATTCCCCTTTTAAAGAAGGAGTGAGGCATTCACATTTTGATCATCCGTCTTGAGTTTAATTTGTTCTAGGCATCTAGGGTAATTCAAGCATTTGGGCTAATAGCCACTTATCAATGAGTGCATACCATGTGTGTTTTTCTGTGATTGGGTTACCTCACTCAGGATGATATTTTCCAGTTCCAACCATTTGCCTACGAATTTCATAAAGTCATTGTTTTTGATAGCTGAGTAATATTCCATTGTGTAGATGTACCACATTTTCTTTTTTTTTATTAACTTGAGTATTTCTTATATACATTTCGAGTGTTATTCCCTTTCCCGGTTTCCGGGCAAACATCCCCCTCCCCCCTCCCCTTCTTTAAGGGTGTTCCCCTCCCCATCCTCCCCCCCTTGCCGCCCTCCTCCCAACAATCTAGTTCACTGGGGTTCAGTCTTAGCAGGACCCAGGGCTTCCCCTTCCACTGGTGCTCTTACTAGGATATTCATTGCTACCTATGAGGTCAGAGTCCAGGGTCAGTCCATGTATAGGCTTTAGGTAGTGGCTTAGTCCCTGGAAGCTCCGGTTGCTTGGCATTGTTGTACATATGGGGTTTGAGCCCCTTCAAGCTCTTCAGTTCTTTCTCTGATTCCTTCAGCAGGGGTCCCTATTCTCAGTTCAGTGGTTTGCTGCTGGCATTAGCCTCTGTGTTTGCTGTATTCTGGCTGTGTCTCTCTCGGAGAGATCTACATCCGGCTCCAATCGGCCTGCACTTCTTTGCTTCATCCATCTTGTCTAATTGGGTGGCTGTAAATGTATGGGCCACATGTGGGGCAGGCTCTGAATGGGTGTTCCTTCAGTCTCTGTTTTAATCTTTGCCTCTCTCTTCCGTGCCAAGGGTATTCTTGTTCCCCTTTTAAAGAAGGAGTGAAGCATTCACATTTTGATCATCCATCTTGAGTTTAATTTGTTCTAGGCATCTAGGGTAATTCAAGCATTTGGGCTAATAGCCACTTATCAATGAGTGCATACCATGTGTGTTTTTTCTGTGATTGGGTTACCTCACTCAGGATGATATTTTCCAGTTCAACCATTTGCCTATGAATTTCATAAAGTCATTGTTTTTGATAGCTGAGTAATATTCCATTGTGTAGATGTACCACATTTTTTGAATCCTTTTCTCTGTTGAAGGGCACCTGGGTTTTTTCCAATTTCTGGGTATTATAAATAAGGCTGCTATGAGCATAGTGGGGCACGTGTCTTTTTTATATGTTGGGGCATCTTTTGGGTATATGTCCAAGAGAGGTATAGCTGAATCCTCAGGCAGTTCAATGTCCAATTTTCTGAGGAACCTCCAGACTGATTTCCAGAATGGTTGTACCAGTCTGCAATCCCACCAACAATGGAGGAGTGTTCCTGTTTCTCTGCATCCTCGCCAGCATCTGCTGTCACCTGAGTTTTTGATCTTAGCCATTCTCACTGGTGTGAGGTGAAATCTCAGTGTTGTTTTGATTTGCATTTCCCTTATGACTAAAGATGTTGAACATTTCTTTAGGTGTTTCTCATCCATTCGGCATTCCTCAGCTGTGAATTCTTTGTTTAGCTCTGAACCCCATTTTTTGATAGGGTTATTTGTCTCCCTGTGGTCCAACTTCTTGAGTTCTTTGTATATTTTGGATATAAGGCCTCTATCCGTTGTAGGATTGGTAAAGATCTTTTCCCAATCTGTTGGTTGCCGTTTTTGTCCTAACCACAGTGCCTTACAGAAGCTTTGCAGTTTTATGAGATCCCATTTGTTGATTCTTGATCTTAGAGCATAAGCCATTGGTGTTTTGTTCAGGAAATTTTTCCAGTGCCCATGTGTTCCAGATGCTAGTTCCCTAGTTTTTCTTCTATTAGTTTGAGTGTATCTGGTTTGATGTGGCGGTCCTTGATCCACTTGGACTTAAGCTGTGTACAGGGTGATAAGCATGGATCGATCTGCATTCTTCTACATGTTGACTTCCAGTTGAACCAGCACCATTTGCTGAAAATGCTATCTTTTTTCCATTTAATGGTTTTGGCTCCTTTGTCAAAAATCAAGTGCCCATTGGTGTGTGGGTTCATTTCTGGGTCTTCAATTCTGTTCCATTGGTCTATCTGTCTGTCTCTGTACCAATACCATGCAGGGATAGTGATTGCTCTGAAGTCCTTTTATTGTTGAGGATAGTTTTAGCTATCCTGGGTTTTTTGTTATTCCAGATGAATTTGCAAATTGTTCTGTCTAACTCTTTGAAGAATTGGATTGGTATTTTGATGGGGATTGCATTGAATCTGTAGATCGCTTTTGGTAAAATGGCCATTTTTATGATATTAATCCTGCCAATCCATGAGCATGGGAGATCTTTCCATCTTCTGAGGTCTTCTTCAATTTCTTTCTTCAGAGTCTTGAAGTTCTTATTGTACAGATCTTTTACATGCTTGGTTAAAGTCACACCGAGGTACTTTATATTATTTGGGTCTATTATGTAGGGTGTCGTTTCCCTAATTTCTTTCTCGGCTTGTTTCTCTTTTGTGTAGAGGAAGGCTACTGATTTATTTGAGTTAATTTTATACCCAGCCACTTTGCTGAAGTTGTTTATCAGCTTTAGTAGTTCTCTGATGGAACTTTTGGGATCACTTAAATATACTATCATATCATCTGCAAATAGTGATATTTTGACTTCTTCTTTTCTGGTCTGTATCCCCTTGACCTACTTTTGTTGTCTGATTGCTCTGGCTAGAACTTCAAGAACTATATTGAACAAGTAGGGAGAGAGTGGGCAGCCTTGTCTAGTCCCTGATTTTAGTGGGATTGCTTCAAGTTTCTCTCCATTTAGTTTAATGTTAGCAACTGGTTTGCTGTATATGGCTTTTATTATGTTTAGGTATGGGCCTTGAATTCCTATTCTTTCCAGGACTTTTATCATGAAGGGGTGTTGAATTTTGTCAAATGCTTTCTCAGCATCTAATGAAATGATCATGTGGTCTTGTTCTTTCAGTTTGTTTATATAATGGAATCACGTTGATGGTTTTCCATATATTTTTAACCATCTGTGCATGCCTGGGATGAAGCCTACTTGATCATGGTGGATGATTGTTTTGATGTGCTCTTGGATTCGGTTTGCCAGAATTTTATTGAGTATTTTTCCATCGATATTCATAAGGGAAATTGGTCTGAAGCTCTCTTTCTTTGTTGGGTCTTTGTGTGGTTTAGGTATAAGAGTAATTGTGGCTTCATAGAAGGAATTCGGTAGTGCTCCATCTGTTTCAATTTTGTGGAATAGTTTGGATAATATTGGTATGAGGTCTTCTATGATGGTCTGATAGAATTCTGCACTAAACCTGTCTGGACCTGGGCTCTTTTTGGTTGGGAGACCCTTAATGACTGCTTCTATTTCCTTAGGAATTATGGGGTTGTTTAACTGGTTTATCTGTTCCTGATTTAACTTCGATACCTGGTATCTGTCTAGGAAATTGTCCATTTCCTGCAGATTTTCAAGTTTTGTTGAATATAGGCTTTTATAGTAAGATCTGATGATTTTTTGAATTTCCTCTGAATCTGTAGTTATGTCTCCCTTTTCATTTCTGATTTTGTTAATTTGGACACATTCTCTGTGTCCTCTCATTAATCTGGCTAAGGGTTTATCTATCTTGTTGATTTTCTCAAAAGAACCAACTTTTGGTTCTGTTGATTCTTTCTATGGTCCTTTTTGTTTCTACTTGGTTGATTTCAGCTCTGAGTTTGATTATTTCCTGCCTTCTACTCCTCCTGGGTGTATTTGCTTCTTTTTGTTCTAGAGCTTTTAGGTGTGCTGTCAAGCTGCTGACATATGCTCTTTCCTGTTTCTTTCTGCAGGCACTCAGCGCTATGAGTTTTCTCTTAGCACAGCTTTCATTGTGTCCCATAAGTTTGGGTATGTTGTACCTTCATTTTCATTAAATTCTAAAAGTCTTTAATTTCTTTCTTTATTTCTTCCTTGACCAGGTTATCATTGAGTAGAGCATTGTTCAATTTCCCACGTATATGTGGGCATTCCTCCCTTATTGTTATTGAAGACCAGCTTTAGGCCGTGGTGGTCCGATAGCACGCATGGGATTATTTCTATCTTTTTGTACATGTTGAGGCCCGTTTTTTGACCAGTTATATGGTCAATTTTGGAGAAAGTACCATGAGGAGCTGAGAAGAAGGTATATCCTTTTGCTTTAGGATAGAATGTTCTATAAATATTTGTTAAGTCCATTTGGCTCATGACTTCTCTTAGTCTGTCAACATCTCTGTTTAATTTCTGTTTCCATGATCTGTCCATTGATGAGAGTGGGGTGTTGAAATCTCCTACTATTATTGTGTGAGGTGCAATGTGTGTTTTGAGCTTTATTAAGGTTTCTTTTACGTATGTAGGTGCCCTTGTATTTTGGGGCATAGATATTTAGGATTGAGAGTTCATCTTGGTGGATTTTCCTTTGATGAATATGAAGTGTCCTTCCTTATCTTTTTTGATGACTTTTAGTTGAAAATTGATTTTATTTGATATTAGAATGGCTACTCCAGCTTGCTTCTTCCGACCATTTGCTTGGAAAGTTGTTTTCCAGCCTTTCACTCTGAGGTAGTGTCTGTCTTTGTCTCTGAGGTGTGTTTCCTGTAGGCAGCAGAATGCAGGGTCCTCGTTGCGTATCCAATTTGTTAATCTATGTCTTTTTATTGGGCAGTTGAGGCCATTGATGTTGAGAGATATTAAGGAATAGTGATTATTGCTTCCTGTTATATTCATATTTGGATATGAGGTTATGTTTGTGTGCTTTTCTTCTCTTTGTTTTGTTGCCAAGACGATTAGTTTCTTGCCTCTTCTAGGGTATAGCTTGCCTCCTTTTGTTGGGCTTTACCATTTATTATCCTTTGTAATGCTGTATTTGTAGAAAGATATTGTGTAAATTTGGTTTTGTCATGGAATATCTTGGTTTCTCCATCTATGTTAATTGAGAGTTTTGCAGGATACAGTAGCCTGGGCTGGCATTTGTGTTCTCTTAGGGTCTGTATGACATCAGTCCAGGATCTTCTGGCCTTCATAGTTTCTGGCGAGAAGTCTGGTGTGATTCTGATAGGTCTGCCTTTATATGTTACTTGACCTTTTTCCCTTACTGCTTTTAATATTCTTTCTTTATTTTGTGCGTTTGGTGTTTTGACTATTATGTGACGGGAGGTGTTTCTTTTCTGGTCCAATCTATTTGGAGTTCTGTAGGCTTCTTTTATGCCTATGGGTATCTCTTTCTTTAGGTTAGGGAAGTTTTCTTCTATTATTTTGTTGAAGATATTTACTGGTCCTTTGATCTGGGAGTCTTCACTCTCTTCTATACCTATTATCCTTAGGTTTGATCTTCTCATTGAGTCCTGGATTTCCTGTATGTTTTGGACCAGTAGCTTTTTCCGCTTTACATTATCTTTTGACAGTTGTGTCATGATTTCTATGGAATCTTCTGCTCCTGAGATTCTCTCTTCTATCTCTTGTATTCTGTTGGTGATGCTTGTATCTATGGCTCCTTGTCTCTTCATTTGGTTTTCTATATCCAGGGTTGTTTCCATGTGTTCTTTCTTGATTGCTTCTATTTCTATTTTTAATTCCTTCAACTGTTTATTTGTGTTTTCCTGGAATTCTTTCAGGGATTTTTGTGATTCCTCTCTGTAGGCTTCTACTTGTTCTCTAAGGGAGTTCTTCACATCTTTCTTGAAGTCCTCCAGCATCATGATCAAATATGATTTTGAAACTAGATCTTGCTTTCCTGGTGTGTTTGGATATTCCGTGTTTGGTTTGGTGGAAGAATTGGGCTCCAATGATGCCATGTATTCTTGGTTTCTGTTGCTTGGGTTCCTGTGCTTGCCTCTCGCCATCAGATTATCTCTAGTGTTACTTTGTTCTGCTATTTCTGACAGTGTCTAGACTGTCCTATAAGCCTGTGTGTCAGGAGTGCTGTAGACCTGTTTTCCTGTTTTCTTTTAGCCAGTTATGGGGACAGAGTGTTCTGCTTTCGGGCGTGTAGTTTTTCCTATCTACAGGTCTTCAGCTGTTCCTGTGGGCCTGTCTTGAGTTCACCAGGCAGGTCACTTGCAGCAGAAAAGTTGGTGTTACCTGTGGTCCCGAGGCTCAAGTTTGCTCGTGGGGTGTTGCTTATGAGCTCTCCGTGACGGCAGCAACCAGGAAGATCTGTGCCGCCCTTTCCGGGAGCTTCCGTGCACCAGGGTTCCAGATGGCGTTTGGTGTTTTCCTCTGGAATCAGTAATGTGTGCAGAGTGCAGTCTCTTCTGGTTTCCCAGGCGTGTCTGCCTCTCTGAAGGTTTAGCTCTCCCTCCCATGGGATTTGGGTGCAGAGAACTGTTTATCTGGTCGGTCCCTTCAGGTTCTGGCGGTGTCTCAGATGCAGCAGACCCACTGCTGCTGTGCCCTTATCCAAGGGAACCCAGAGGCCGTATACAGTTTCCTCTTGGGCCAGGGATGTGGGCAGGGGTGGGCAGTGTTGGTGGTCTCTTCCGCTCTGCATTCTCAGGAGTGCCCACCTGTCCAGGCGGTGAGGTCTCTCTCCCACTGGGTTTGGGAGCAGAGAGCTGCTGTGGGCAGGGATCCGCTGAAGTAAAATATTTTTAAAATCCTTGAGATGCCATATCCAATGTCTTCACTCATCCAACTCCTGAAAATTCTTCTTCAGTCTCTATCCCATTGACTTTGCCTAACCCCTCCTCTACTTAACTTTTCAAATCTGGTAGATCAAGTCCAGGTCCTGATCCAGTGCTCTGGCTCAGTCTGGCCATCTTCGCCAATTTTTTTTTTTTTGTATAATGCCAAGACAATATGGAAATGATTAGTATGGAACAATGTCAGGTAGACAGAGTTAACTGGGATAGTGTATAGGTTGTGCCTCCTGGTATAAGCTTGGACTATATGGGTGGATCTGGTTAGGTCTATAAGTGGATGTGGCATGGGCAGGACCCATGGTTTATAGAACAAACTGTATATGTCATAGCATACATCCAAAAGACTCAACCATTCTACTTCACAGATACGTGGACAGCCAACATCATTGCTACTCTATTCACAAGACTGAAGAAGTGAAACTAACCTTAATGTACTTCAATGAACAAACAGATAATGAAAATATGGTAATACACACTATGAAATACTAATTTGGCATAAAGAAATATGAAAACACAAACTTTGCAGGTAAATGAGTTGGATGAGATAATATCATATTAAGTGAGGTAACCTAGACTTGGAAAGACAGCTATTGCTATTGCCACTAACTGTCACCCAGAGGTGGATGTACATTCCTATTGCTCAAGACATCATGTATTTCAGATGCAAAACCTAGAGGTTTTGGAGCTGGAACTGTCCTGACTTTCCTCCTCACTAAAGATGAGCTTTCACAATATCAAAGGTTATAAAGGAAGTTTCTAAAGGAGGGAAGCAACCGTCAGACTTAAAGTCCTGTCACCAAACATAATACTAGCTTTAAGGGTGTAGTGATGGCATCATGCTTTGGTGGTAAGCAATAGCTTTCTAAGTGGACTTAAGACCATTCACAACCCATGTGAAACTTAGTTTACCCAATTCTACCTATGTCATAGAACCTACATCCATAGCTTTACTAAACTGTGATAAAGCCTATCATCTATATTTTTAAATTGTCCTAAACCCACAAATAACTGTACTCCTCACACCTCAAGGAAACTTTTTTTTTAATAGATAGAGACCATTGCAGAAAATCACAGCCAATCAGAATGCAGATTTTTGAAGGTTAATCTGAAGGGATACATCCACAAATAAGTCTTGTGTCTAAAGGCTCTTGAACCATTGCTAAAGATAAATATAAGTTTATAAGATTCAGAGGGTCAGGGATTGTGTCTCTTTGTTATGTCAGAAACTATACCCATAAGCTTTCACCAGCATCACTGGCTACATATGATATGAACAAGAGAAACAAGGAAGAACTCGTAATATGAATTAGAGAAAGGCTAAGAGACCTCAACACTGCACAGAAACACAGCTAAGGCATGCTAACAATTGCAGAAATGAATTTCTTCAAGGAGGAACACACTAATTGTGTGTGTATTACTAAATATATATACAAAGTTCCATGTATGTAATATCTACAGACATATTTGAATATAACAACATAATAGTAGAAAGACAGTGCAAGAAGAAATACATGGGAGATGGTGGAGGCAGAAAAGGAAAGGGTTAACATGTCTAATTAAAATCTCTAAAACTAAAAAAATAACAATTAAAAATAACATATTATATGAAATACATAATACTAAAATTAAAAAAATAAACTGTAAATTATATGGTGATGCAAACACCATAATTCTAGCACATGGGAAATGCATGTAGGAGGACCAGGAGATCAAGGTTTCCCTCTACTTCATATAGAATTCAAGACTAGACAACAAATTCCCAAGATGAGCCCTCCAAAAGGGATGGGGTGGTGGTTTGTGCTTGTGTTGGTGTAGAAGATTGCTGAGTTGCTTCCTGGCACAGAAACTGAACTACCAGTAAAAACAGAAGACCAAAACCCAGAGAAAGAGAAAATAATAGCATATATATTCAGGATGGGGAAAGTCTAAGGCTAGAAATACATTAAGTAGATGCTTGTTTGAGTATTTTGAAGGGCTCCTGGGTCCTCACTTTCCTACACTTCTCCTGCCTAGATATGCACTCCTTGCCTTCCTGCCATTTTATCCCAGAGTGTTTTCTGAACATATGAAGTCATCCTTTAAACTGTGTGATCTCCATTTTTTTCCTCCTTAGCATCTAAAGTCTCCCCAACTTATAGTAATCTAAAACTTCAAAATTAGGATTTACATAGGATTGAGTAATTATAGCATTTTTCTTTGTAGACCTGAGATACCTAATTCAGGACAGTGCTTTCTGTTCAATCCATCTTAATAAAAATCATATTTCTTTAGTATCAAATACCATTATATTGGGTCCATGAATTGTATTTTCATTATGTACTTATCAGTTAAGGGACTGTTAAATTCAAACCATTTTGTGATATTGTAAAAAGAATAGCAATGAACAGACATGACCTTATATATCTGTCCTAGCATATGCTGGCCCAGTTCTGTTTCTGCTTTTGGGGTGTTCAGTCACCATTGTGCACAGGGCCTGAAGGGAAGGAATAATTCTTGTTGGGGAAGAATGGGTTCACAGGAACTTGGTTGGCTTGAGTATGTGGGAGGAAAAAAACCTTCTCAAATATGGTTTTCAGTGAAATAGCTCTCTTTATTCATAGGTAATAAGGGTTATACAAACATTGGCTTGCGGATGGGGGATTTTCAGAGTGAGTGTACATTATTGATTCATACCAAGGTGCTGGGAATGTTTCATCTGCATGGAAAGTTATGTCCTTACAGGGAGAAAGGAAGGTAAACCTTTACTTCGGCCCCAAGTTATATGACTTCCTCAGTAATGTTGGAGGTGGGGGTTGCAAGGCTACTTGTACTGTGGCATGCAGGCCTAGAAGAGGGAGGGAGTGATCCTTGCACTTGCTAGTGTCATGATTAGATTTGTATATGTGACAGTCTCACTCTTGCTCCAGGCCTGTTCCCTGTCACATAGTTCACTTAACCTGACATCTCCCCCTTATTACTTTATAAAGGGGATGTGTCATCATAGTCATCTGCCTCTATGTTGGGAACTGTTTGGGATTGAACAAGAAACCAATTAGCAGTGATTTTTCAATGCTAATCTTCACTTTAGAAATTGGATGAGGCAGGGTTCCAGGAAGAGTATAGCTCCAATGGCCAGTAAGTGAACAAAGAGAAGAGAAGCCAAGCTAACGGGGGGGGGGGTGTTTAAGTACCATGGCATTAAAGTGTTGTGCAAATAATTTGCCGAGATCTCACCTGAGATCTTCAACATAGAAACAGCATTCCTCTCCTAACTTAATGCAAATATCTCATCCTGCTCAGCAGAATTAAGACTAGAATATCTCCAGTTTCGAGAACAGCCCCTGTTAGGGAGATCACCTGTCACTGGAGGGACTTGAGACCATCTGTGCTGGAAACCATAGCCTGGTCAAGCTTATCATAGAAACCGTCAGCCAGGTGTTGTGTCTGGTCCTTTTGCTCTTTAAAGGTAACGTGTGTATGTTTCTGCATGAGCACTCCGTTAATCACCTATGTAAGCTCCTGCTTTTACTGAAGAGCAACAGTGCTATTTGTAGGCATCTGGAACCAGTGCCAATTAAGAACCCAGGGAGGGGAAAAGGAAAGACAGGATCAAGTATGGGGTGAGACAGGAGGGACTCCCAGAAAGCCAGGAGAATGAACAGAAATATACAGCAGTTGGGGTTAGGGGGCAGGGGTAACCTCTAGAAAGTCCCAGAGACCTGGGATATGAGAGGCTACCAGGATTCAGTGGGGAGAACATTAGCTGAATTGACCAACAGCAGGAGAATGGAACCGGAAGAGACCACCTCCAGTTGATAGACATGGGCCACAGGTATGCAGGGACCTACCCACCCAACTTCAAAAATTTTAACCTAGAATTGTTCCTGTCTAAAGGAAATGTGTAGGGAGCAGCTAAAGATGGCGCCAACATCTGGTGGTCGTTGGTGATAAACACCTGCAATGTGCATGTGTTGGCATTTCTCTGGCAGTTATCAGACTGGAGTGATATTCATGCTAATAAGGTATTTCATACTCCACCATCCCCAGAGGACAAGTTTACAGCCACAGTCTGTCTTGTATATAAGGCGAGTGCCTTTGTTCCTCGGGGTCCCCCGTATCAAGAATGAGGTGTTCCTGCAATAAAACCTGTTGAGAAGAATCCAATGGTGTTGCATCTTCCTTGATGGTCAAGGTGGGCGCTACAACTGGTGGCCATGTACGGAGACCCGAGAGAATTCTCTTTTCTCATGGGCGCTTCAGAAATGCAGAGACAAAAGTGGAGCAGAGACTGAAAGAAAGGCCACCCAGTGACTAGCCCAAGGTGGGATCAATCCAATGTGCTCACATCAAATCCTGACACTGTTACTGAGGCCATATTGTGCATGCAGACAGGAGTCTGGCATGGTGTTCTGAGAGGCTCTTCTAGCAACAGACTGAGACAAATGCAGATGCTTTCAAACAACCATTGGATTGAAGTCAGGGACCAACATGGCTGAGTTAGAGGCAGGACTGAAGGAACTAAGGCAATTGTAACCTATAGGAAAAACAACAGTGTCATTTAACCGAGACCCCTCAGAGTGCCCCGTGACTCAGTTAAATAACAAAGGAGCATAGATAGGCTGGTTTGTGGCCCTAGAACACATGTGTCATAGAGGACTGCCTTTTCTGGACTCAGTGGGAGAAGATATATTTAATCCTGGGAAACTAGATGCCCCAGGGAAAAGGGATGCTGATGAGGTTAAGGTGGGTGTGGCTAGATGGGTCTGCGAGCACCCTCTCAGAGTCCAGGGAAGGGGGATAAGATGAAAAACTTAGGGAAGAGGGTCTGGGAAGGGGGACAACTTTTGGAATGTGAATAAATAACAAAAACTAAAACTAAAACCAATATCTAATAGACTCTGTAACATGTGATTTTCAACTTTTTCTTCAGTGTGCAGTTACCATGAAAACAATGTTTTTCTCCAGGTGGAAGGATCAAGCAGTTGTTCTGTCACCACAGCTAGATGTCTCAGCAGTTCCGATCTGGCTAGTGTCCTAGAGAAGTCGTGAAGAGCTGCTGGTCTTCAGTCTATAATGGTATCCCAAATAATTAGGTTCTATTACCAGGGAAAGAGTGCCTCTGTTACGGAACATACAAATGTGCCAGCAAGGATGACGGCAGGCAAAGCAAGAGCAAAGCTTTCTTCTTCCATGGAGGTGGTGGTGGTGGTGGTGGTGGTGGTGGTGGTGGTGGTGGTGGTGGTGGTGGTGGGGTGTGTGTGTGTGTGTGTGTGTGATATGTATGTTCTGCTACCATAAAGTGTTGCCCAGACATTTAGGATCAGTCTTCTTGCCCCAAATAATCCTTTAAGAAAATCCCTCACAGGTGTGTTCAACTGCATGTGTGTAACTCATTCCAGTTGTAGTTGACAACCAAGATTAGGTATCACAATTTGACTGAATCAAATATAATAATACCGAATATAATTCTACTATTTTCCTAAAGAAGATGCCCTATATTTGCATCTGCATTGTTTAGCTTAAAAATGTTTAAGCACTTACTGAAACTCAACTTCCTATGACTTTTAGTGATTTATTCTAGCATTGATAGAAATTTAATTTTTTCTGATTTTATGACTTTATATATGATTGACTTTTTCAGATACTTCATATTTTATCATTTATGTCTATGTGAATATTATCTATTTTCCATTAAGTATTTAAACTTAATAGATATTTTATTTTAAAAGTGCATTATTTCTGTTTTGTAGTTTGCATTCAGTGTCAAATATTCAAGAATAGGGAATAGAATTTTAAAACTATAAGTCCTAAACTTACCAGTGTTTCTGCCATTATACAATTTATAAATTGCATCAATTCTGTAAATATATTAAACTTTTCTTCTAAGTGTGCCTGTTTTTCTTTAGAAAAATTCAAATGCAATTGTATCATTACCCCCTGAATATTCTACAGTATCATTTGGCTCAATGATCATTTCAAACATTGGTTCTCTTAACAGTTTAGATTACTGCATTTTTCTAATCTTAATTTGCATTTTTTCAAATACAAATTTTTATCACTGTTTTGCAATTGATGACGTTTGGAGACTTTTCAAACATTATTGTTTTTAAAGAAGAATTGAGCATATCAATAAAATTAAACTGCATACAAATTTCAGAATGATTTATTATTAAACATGTTGATAAAATAAACGGATTCTTTAGAAACAAGACTGTTTGAAACACAGCCAAAATCATATTTGCCTAATTATACATGTCATGTTGTAGGTCCATTCTTATTTTTAATATTTTTCTTGAGTATATATATATATATACATATATATATATATATATACATATGTGTGTGTGTGTGTGTACTCATGAAATAAAGAAATGTTAATATTACATAGACCCAGTGACAGAAGACCTTATTTTCAATTTTATTGCTTAAAAAATAAAAAAAAGGAAATATACATCAGAGTATTGGAAATCTTAAAAGCTTATATTAAATGCACTAAAAAGACTTGATATATGAAGAAAAAAAAGAGAAACCTCAACTGCTTGAAGAGCCATTTTTAAGTGACAATAGTTATGAATGTCTAATCCAGATAATAGAACTAGACAATAAATTTGACTGCTTATAGATACCTCCTCTCTATAGACAGTCACTACCTTAAAGCAATATGATCATTTATTGACAGCAAATTAGAAGCTAAAAGTATCATTTCTACAACTGAATTTTTACTATTAAGCAATTTCTGGATTTTATATGTGTCAATTATGTGATTCCAACAACCAGAAAAAATAATCCCAGGGTTTTTATTCCCATAAAAGTTATTTCAGGAAGCAAAAGTCACTCTTGCTTAAGGCTTACCACATGTCTCTAGAGGCAGATTTCTTCCTCTATAAAATCAGCTTCTTGGGATGAACTTTTAAAGCTTTATATGGCACCGCCTTAGGCTGTTTCAGTTGTGTGGTTGATTGCAAGACAAGCAACGCTAAAGCAAATGAATATTGCAGACATTTTCAATATGAAGACTCATAGAAGATGATTACTCACAAACCTTAGAATGCTAAATTTGATGAAAGCAAAGAAAATTAAAAGAAGTTTTTAAAACTGTAAGTGCAAAACATGGATTTTGAGCATATTGTTGGTAAAAGTCTTAACACAAAGGTTAACCCCTGGAGGAGGACAAAGAAGTTGTTGCTTCAGTTTGGTTGGGAATTCCATCCAGCATAGGAAAATTGTTTCTCCACTTCTCTGTTTGGATGACTTTTTGGATAATCTTGGGGACTTGGGTCAGAATCTGATAAGCACAGGGAACTGTGTTAAAATCATTATCTGTTCCTGTGCAACTTTTTCTTAATGCTTTCTATCTAGCTATTAAATGAACAAATGTTTACTGACCATCAAAGTTTGCCTGTAATGAAGAATGGGGTTGCTAACAAAGGAATAGTAAGTTTTGCTTGTAGGTTTGTAGTGAGTATGAGACAGATATCATGAGTTAAAATGAGGACAAAAACAATTGCGCATGGGCACTGTTTCAGAATTTGACTGACGCATTGCTGAAATAATAAAGATTTTTACAGCTGGCTTGCTATTTCACAAAGAAGAGTTCTCCTATGAAATGTTTAGAAATCTGAAAATACCTCTTCCTGGGGCACAGTAGCAATGAAAGATTCATTAAGTAAATGTTTAGAGCTATTCTGGGTATAGGGACATATATTCTACATGGTGCCATAGTATAACTCCTTTGTGCTTAGAAGTTGTAGAAATGGAAGTAATTTGAGGTACATTCAATTCTATGTTCAATCACATATCTTGAAAGTGGCAAATTTGTTAATCTTCACTAATGGGAAGTTATTTTAGTTATTAGGAAGAAAATGAGTTATAGCATTGAATTTCAACTTGAAATTTGAAATTATAGGAGACAGTGAACAGTATTTTCCAGTTGTTTGTTATCTTTTTAAATATGAAGACTTAAAACACTATTGATTAGTAGATATGAATCAAATACATTTTAAAATATGAGCCTTTTTAAAAGTGTGTTTTTGATTAAATAGGATTACATTATTTTCCCCTTTGCAGCTATTCACAGCTACTGTTGTTAAACTCTGCATCACCATGTCCCCAACCATTTCAGGCTGACAGCGTCTTTTCATTTGATAATTGTCAAACAACACACACACACACACACACACACACACACACACAAATGCACACATGTGTGTATTTTCACAAATGTATATAAATGCAACCTTTTGAGTTTATTTTTTTGTTTTGTTTGGAGTGTATATGGTTTCAAGGCTTACCACTTTGCCCTGGTTGAGTCTAGCAAAAAGCGATGCTAAATCCTTAACATTAAGCCTATCACAGTGTTTTATTCTGCTTTCTACTCCTCTTCAATCCCTCACCATCCCATCTCTCAGCTCTTTGTCTTTCCTTATTAACAAATATATGCCTTTTACATTACACACTGAAATGGGGATTAGGTTAGTATTTTGAAGTTTTGTGATGAAAATATTTTCTTGATTTCAGAAAATGAGAGAAGTTAATAAACTTTTCGTTTTCTGCTTTCAAATTACTGTGTTCTTTATCACATACTAAGATATTTATTTTATTTTTAATTAATGTTAGCAAATTTCATGAAGTCTTCTGAATGACTTATGTGTATATTAACCAAAATGCTAAAAGCACGACAAAACCTTAAGATAAAATGAATAAATTGCATTTTTAGTTATATTATTTACATTTCATCATAGTTATTTCTCATCTTAAATTCCCCTTTCCATATATGTATATTGAAATTAGTTAATTACACTTGAAATCTCACCACCCTTTTCTTTATGTGATGGTAATATTTTCTTGATTTTCATTTAGGTGACTCATTTCTTTGGATACATGGCTCACAATAATGAATCCACAGTATCCGAGTTTGTGCTTCTGGGACTTTCTAAATCTTGGGGACTTCAGCTTCTGCTTTTTACTATCTTCTCTGTCATCTATGTGACATCAGTGTTGGGTAATGTCATGATTATTGTCATCATTTTCGCTGACTCACACTTGAACTCTCCTATGTACTTTTTGCTCGGTCACCTTTCATTCATTGACATCTGCCAGTCTAACTTTGCCACTCCTAAGATGCTTGTGGACTTTTTTGTTGAACTCAAAACTATTTCCTTTGAGGGTTGCATGACCCAAATATTTCTTCTTCATAGCTTTGTTGGGAGCGAAATGATGTTGCTTGTAGCTATGGGGTATGACAGGTTTGTAGCAATATGCAAGCCGCTGCACTACAATCTAATTATGAATCGGAGGGTGTGTATAATTTTTGTGTCAATTTCTTGGTCAGTAGGTATTCTCCATTCTGTGAGTCATTTGGCATTTACAGTGAATCTGCCGTTCTGTGGTCCCAATGAGGTAGATAGCTTCTTCTGTGATCTTCCCTTGGTGATAAAGCTTGCCTGCATGGATACATACAGAATGGAAATTTTGACCTTGGCTAACAGTGGCCTGATATCACTGAGCTGTTTCCTGGCTTTAGTTATCTCCTATATCATCATTTTGGTCACTGTCCAACGCCAGTCCTCTAGTGGGTCATCAAAAGCGCTTTCTACACTAACGGCTCATATCACTGTAGTGATCCTTTTCTTTGGGCCCTGTATTTATTTCTACATATGGCCTTTCAGCAGATTGTTTGTGGATAAGTTCCTTTCTGTCTTCTATACCATTTGCACACCTTTACTGAATCCTATCATATATTCTCTGAGAAATGAAGATGTGAAATCAGCCTTGAGGAAACTGAGAAAACAGTCATGTAAATCCTGGGAAAAATTAAGGATCTCTGTGAAACAGCCACATATTGAGTCAGAATGAAGACTCTCCAGGGGATTCTAGAATCATGCAAATCACCTTTGTTCGTGATATAAATATTTAAGTTATAGAGGTGACCTTTGTCCTAAATGCAAGGTAAATACATAAAAAAAGTTCCTGAGTAAAATTAAGCATGATTCCAGAGAAAAATCCTCATTATTCATAATTTTAATACATTTTTAAAAAAATTGTCAGGCACAATTAAAATTTATATAATGTACTCCTTAGTCTGTATTCTCTAAAGAAACAGAACTGATGAAAAGTGTGTGTGTGTGTGTGTATGTGTATGTGTCTGTGCGTGTGTGTGTGACTCTGTGTGTGTGACTCTGTGTGTGTGTGTGTGTGTGTGTGTGACTCTGTGAGTGTGTGTGTGTGTGTGTGTGTGTGTGTGAGTGTGTGTGTGTGTGTGTGTGTGTGTGTGTGTGTGTGTGTGTGTGTGACTTATCGGAGTGGTTTACAGATTATGAAATTACTATTCCTGTCTCCCAAAGGAAAGTCCAAGAATCAAATAATTGTTTATTCCCTGAGACTGTATGTCTTAGCTAATCTTGACTACACCACAATACAGAAGAAATAAGCTTTAATACCAGTGAATGAATGAACTTTTCAGTGAGAGCGAGGGTAAATGCCACATGCTCCCTTTTTTCCATTTTTTTCAATATAGGTTGTCACCAGAACATGTGGAACAGATGGAATGTGGATCTTTCCACATGACATTCCCCACCCCTTGTTTAGGGTGAAGCTTTCCACCTTAAATGATTAAATTAAAAAAATCTTAGAGGCGTACCAAATATTTTATATACTTATGGGTTATTCAATGCCAGTTATATTCAAGTCCAATGTAGTCAACCTGCCACTGGATCTCTGGCTTGTCATATGACATATCAGAACTTAAGACCTTGTATCTACTGAAACCAAATTACTTCTGGTCATTCTTACAGACATTACCAAGACAAATGCATTTGCTAGAACAGTAACTCAATACTATGTACCAAGATATGTGTTAATCTGCTCAAATAAGAACACATATCTGGCACCAAAACTGCAGTCAGAACTACTACTTAACTAAGTTTTCAATAGTAAACTGTCACTCTTTATGACATATTTGTATTCTATAGTTGCCAAATAGGAGAGTTAAAAGGGAGATGTGTTGTGAAATCTCAACACATGAGACTTCAAGTCTTTGATGGGTGGCATTATTTTCACTGATATTCCTCAAATAAGGCTTTCATTGCTACCTATGATTTTTTAGCCTTAGTAACTATAACAGCCCTTCATTACACAATTCATGAAACCAATCTGAGAATTCTCCTGACATTTCTATACATCTATCCAAAATATACCATCCAGAACTGGGGAATAACTACACTGGGTTCAGGAAACACTGTAAATTGGGTTTAAGGTTCAATTTCTGACTGCCATAAGCTCCTACTTTAATATTTTTACTTTGAGTATTTTTGAATCATCAATTCTGAACCAGTATCCAGTTGATCCCAGAATATCTGATTGTTTTCTTCCCCTCAGTATACTGTTGTAAAAAGTGGTAGGTCACTAGTGGGAAGGATGGGGAAAAGAATAACAGTAAAACTCTTAGGTATTTTTGCAAATTCCTTCCTCAGGGGGACCTGGCCTTTCCTTCATTTAAGAATTTTCAAGCTTCTCAAGTCAGAAAAATGGTCCACACTTGGAGATTCCCTTTCAACAGGATCCGATATAGCCTTTCTTTCATTTTTGGGGGGTTTTCTTCTTATACATAAACAAAAAAATGCAATACGTTTATTATTATTTCCTACCTGGAAGCAACATGACTTATTAACTTATTATCTTATTAAGTTCTGTAATCAGCCAAAGTTGTACCTCATACTGGCCGCTGAACTTGATTCTGGAAAAGACACCAACATGGTATTGGTTTTGAAGTTATGAAAGAGTCATAGAGAAGAGCTGAAACATGGCAGTGAGAGACCATTGTTAAAGGTGTAGCCTCAGTAACACTTGAAGGCCCAGGTTTGAAGGGGTCATGTAGAGAAATTGAGACTTGATACCATGGAGAGAACCCAAGAGGGGCTATTGGTGAAAGTGAAGCTCAGTTGTAACAGAAGATCCTAAAATTTTGAAGATGCCAATCTCACGGGACCTAATAATTTCCTTAGGAGTTATGGGGTTGTTTAACCATAAAAGATTTTCAAGTTTTGTTGGTATAGGCAGCAATTTTTGAATTTCTGCCTTTTAATTTGGACAGTGAAGAACCAACTTTTGGTTCTGTTGATTCTTTCTATGGTCCTTTTTGTTTCTATGGTCCTGAGTTCCCAAGACAAGCTTTTGTGTGCTGTCAAGTGTGTGCTATAGAGGGCAGAGATGGAAAAGTGACCCAAGTTCTTTGGATGGAGGGGTCCAGAAGATCCTTAGTGAATCCCTCATATGGGACGTTGCTTTGATCTAATGATGACCGTGCCCTGATCTTTTATTGTTGAAGGAAGTATTTAACTTAATATTGATTTTATAGGAGAGATTGAGTGTTTGAAGTGATTTTAGGTTTGAAAAGAAATTTTGTACTTTTAAAGATATTAAATTTTGAAGTGTTTTAATTTGTAAGGACTGTGGGAATTTTAAGTTTATAAAATGTTTTGAATTGTGTTATTTGTATGTGATGTAAAGGGTGAACAATAAAGGGACGGTTGTGGCTAACAATGCTTGTTAAGTTGCCCTGGTCAATTGTGTTGGATAATTGCATGACAACTTGACACAAGATAAAACCGCCTGAAAGGATGGAACCTCAATTACGAAAATGGCTCCCTAAGAACTGGTTGTAGGCAGGACTATGAGGCATTATCTTAGTGATTGATAGGAAAGGGCCCAGCTACTGTGGGTGATGCCCCCCTGGACAGATTGTCCTAGGTTCTATAAGAAAGCAAGCTGAGTAAGCCATTGGAAGGAAGCCAGCAAGCAGTACCCTCCATGGCCTCTGCATCAGCTCCTGCCTCCAGATTTTTGCTCTGTTTGCACTTTTATCCTGTCTTTCCTTCAGTGAGGAACAATTATATTAAGGTATAAGCCAAATAAGCACTTTCCTTTCCAACTTGCTTTTTGGACATGATATTTCATTGCACCATTTTAAACCCTAACTAGGACACTCGCATATCAGTTGCTTTTTTCTTTTCCTGATGGACAAAACAATTTGCCAGTGAAACACATATTTACACTTATGGCTTAAAGGTACAGTTCACTGGGACAAGGGTCATATGGTAACTGAATTGTCAAGAGTGTGAAGTTTGTTGCTCACACCTTAGTTGACCAAGAAGTAGAAAAATTTCCTTGTAACAGAGCAAGACTGCAACCCTCAAGATCTGTCTCAAGCAACCTCTTTTTTTTTCAAATCACCATTTGTAGAAAACATGTAGAATTAAATACTAAGCATCATGTAAATAAACCAGAAGCATAACAAGAGCTGCATATTTTTAATCTGAGAAATGCATGAAATTAAAGCAAAGTCAACCAGAAAAATATACTAGAGATTAAGAAAATGGAAAGTGGGTTGTAAAAAAGTGGTTGGATTTGATCATTGCATGATATACCCATATATGTAAATACCACACAAACCTAATTAACATATATGAACAACATACATGCTTTATGAAAATTAAGACATTAACTTGTTATGGCGGTACATGCCTATAATTTCAGCACGTTTTAGGCAAAGACTGGTGGATCTCTGTGTCTTTAAATCCATCCTGGGTCTATACAATGAGTTCCAGAATAGCCAAGAAGACAGAGAAACCTTGTCTCAAAAATATAAAAATCTTAATTATCAGATATTAAACAACTTATAATTTGGAAATTTTGATAATATACATCAACATAAATATCTTAACTATTGAAAAATCGATTAAAATTTAATTTTAAAGAGCAATCAAAAGACCAGAGAGTTGGCTGAGCAGTTAAGAGTATGCCCTGGAAAGGTTGGGTAATTTTTAGTTCCATATCAAACTCCATCAAATACCTCTGGTTACTACACACACCTGCACTCATGTATGGATCATGTTCCACTACACACATACACAGAATTATCAATAAAATTGAATAAGAATTAGGTACACAAAGGTAGACAAATATTGGTCATGACATTTACAAGTAAAATACCTTGTTCTTTCTAGGTGCTTTTGGCATTATTATCAATCCTGCCTATCCCAAGAAACTGAAGTGATCTCCAAATTCACTGTATGGGTTAATTTAACACAAGTCTATATAGACCCTCAGGGATTAGTGGTCTCTGCCTAAATAAAGCGGTGCACATCTATTTGTGGGATTCTTGGCCCTGAGAACTTATTGGAATTGTATGTAAATCCAGTTTAGGATTATGGGCAAGTCTGACAGGATCATTCATCTCTTCCTCGTAACCATTCCATATGAATCCTACATATCTTCTCTCACTCTAAACTCACTTTCTTCACTCATTTCTTTATCCCTGCCTCCAACTCTAGTAGGCATTCCTTGCTAACCCACAGGCTACTCCTGCCAGAGACAGAGGTGGGCTGACTCCAGATTGTCAAGTCTTCTGTTCTTCCAAAGAGTCATAGTCTTATCCTCACCTTTATTCCACACCTTCTGGGGTGACCTCTATTTGTTTTGTGTCTTCATTACAAGAAAAACTCAGTAAGCAGGTAATGATGCAACACTCTACTGTCATCCCTCCTGTGAACTTCCCCACACACTAGCCTATCCCTTCTCCGAAGCATCATCTCCCAATACCCAGGAGTACTTGGTATCTAGAATGCCTATAAGGCCATAGCTACTTGATCCATAGAAAACCTACTGTTAGGAAAAACTCAGCCACCACCCTTTCTTAAAAGTGATAGCAGAAACAAAAACTAGGAAAAAAAAGTCACCTAATAAAGATAAAAACAATGATTAGCATGTAGAACTCAAATCTTCCCAATCCCAGATGAATAGAAACCAATGTAAAAAAATATAACCAATAACACCCAGGGTGATGTGTCTCTCTTAGAACCCAGTAATCATAACACAGTAGATCTTCAAAATCCCAATATAGCCCTTCCAGTATGAACCAGTACCCTCAGAAGACCTTGGGCACTGTTTTTGCACTAAGTACCACAACCCTCAGAGGAAGCTGGACTCCCATGTGCTCTAACACACCAATGACCAGAGGTTCTCTGAAATGCCCAGGATCATGCGATCACACAATCCCAGGATTCCAGGCACAGCTTGACTCCCAAGAGATTGGACATAACCAGAATCTCAGGATCACAGGATCCCAGAATCATGCGATCACAGAGAAAGCTGGACTTTGAGGAGTTCTGACACAACCAGAATCACAGGAGGGACAAGCTGCAGTCAGAGACAGCAAGGGCAGGTAGCACTAGAGATAACCAGATGGCAAGAGGCAAGCAGAGGAGCATAAGCAACAGAAACCAGAGCTATTTGGCATCATCACAACCCAGTTGTCCCACTACATCAAATTGTGGATAGCCCATCATACCAGAAAAGCTAGATGTAGATTTAAAATCACATCTCATGATGATATGATAAAGGACTTAAGGAAGGACATAAATAACTCCCTTAAAGAAACACAGGACAACACAGTAAATCAATCAGAAGACCTTAAAGAGGAAACATAAAAACCCTTAAAGAATTACAGGAAAATGCAACCAAACAGGTGAAGGAATTTAAATAAAAAATCACCCAGGAGCTAAAATAAAAAATAGAAACAATAAAGAAATCACAAATGGATACAACATGGAAGATAGAAAACATAAGAAAGAGATCAGGAGTCATACATGCAAGCATCACCAAGAGAATACAAGACATAGAAAAAAGAATCGCAGGTGGAGAAGATACCATAGGAAACATTGACAAAACAGTCAAAGAAAATTAAAACTGCAAAAATTCCTAACCCAAAAACATCCAGGAAATCCAGGACACAATGAGGAGATCGAACCTAAGGTTAATAGATATAGAAGAGTGAAGATTCTCAACTTAAAGGGCCAGTAAACATCTTCAATAAAACTATAGAAGAAAATTTCTCTAACATAAAGAAAGAGATGCCCATGAACACACAAGAAGCCTATAGAACTCCAAACAGACTGGACCAGAAAAGAAACTCCTTCAGTAATATAATAACTAAAATACCAAATCCATAAAATAAAAAAAAGAATATTAAAAGCAGTAATGGAAAAATATGAAGTAAAATATAAAGGCAGACCTATCATAGTTACACCAGGCTTCTCACCAGAGACTATGAAAGCGAGAAGATTCTGAGCAGACGTCATACAGACAATAAGAGAACAGAAATGCCAGCCCAGGATACTATAACCAGCAAAACTCAATTAACATAGATAGAGAAACCAATATATTTCATGAGAAAAATTTACACTATATCTTCACACAAATCCAACCCAACAAAGGGTAATAGATAGAAAATTCCAAAACAAGGAGGCAAACTACATTCTCGAAAAAGCAAGAAAATAATCTTCTTGCAACAAACCCAAGAGAAGGGCTAACATAATTCCACCTCTACCAACAAAAGGAACAGAAAGTAACAATCCCTTTTCATTAATATCTCTTAACATCAATGGACTCAATTCACCAATAAAAAGACATAGACTAATTGTGACTGGATACATAAACAGGATCCAGCATTTTTCTGCACAGGGGAAACACACCTCAGGGACAAAGACAGACTCTAGCTCAGAGTAAAAGGCTGGAAAAATGTTCAAGCAAATGGTCCCAAGAAACAAGGTAGAGTAGCCATTCTAATACAGAATAAAATTGATTTTCAACCAAAATTTATCCAAAAAGTCAAGGAAGGACATTTCATACACCTCAAAGAAAAAATCTACCAAGATGAACTTTCAATTCTGAAAATATATGCTCCAAATGCAAGGGCAACCACATTCATAAAAGTGCTTTACTAAAAGTCACAGCACACATAGTACTTCATACAATAATAGGGGAAGACTTGAACAGACCACTCTCATCAATGGACAGATCATGGAAACAGAAACTAAACAGTGACACTGTGAGACTGACAGAAGTTAGAAACCAAATGGATTTAGCAAATATCTATTGAATATGTCATCCTAAAACAAAAGAATATAACTACTTCTTAGCACCTCATAGTACAGTCTCCAAAATTGATGATATAATTGGTCACAAAATAAGCCTCAACAGATACAAGATGATTAAAATAATCCCATGCAGCCTATCCAATCACCATGTACTAAACCTGGTCTTCAATAACAAGAAAGAAACAGAAAGCCCACATACACATGGAAGTTTAGCAGCACTCTACTCAATGATGACTTGGTCAAGGAAGGAATAAAGAAGGAAATTAAAGGTTTTTAGAATTTAGTGAAAAAAGAAGGAACAACTAACAAAATGAGGGAAAACCATAGCTCTGAGTGCCTTCAAATAGAAACTGGAAAGAGCATATACTAGCAACCTGACAATACACATGGAAGCTCTAGAAGAAAAAGAAGGGTATAGACCCAAGAGTAGATGGCAGGAAATAATCAAACACAGGGCTGAAATCAACCAAGTAGAAACAAAAAGAACTATACAAAAAATCTACAAAAGCAGGTGCTAGTTTTTTGAGATCAACAAGATAGATAAATCCTTAGGCAGTCTAAACAGAGGCACAGAGACAGTATCCAAATTAAAAATATCAGATATGAAAAGGGAAACATAACAATAGAATCCGAGGAAATTTTTAAAAAAAGTCAGATCCTACTACATAAGCCTATACTCAACAAAACTGGAAAATCTGGAGGAAATAGACAATTTTCTAGATATATACCACATACCAAAGTTAAATCAGAATCAGATAAACCATCTAAACAGTCCCATACCCCTAAAGAAATAGAAGCAGTCATTAAAAGTCTCCTAAGCAAAAGCCCTGACCAGATGGGTTTAGTACATAATTCTATCAAACCTTCAAGAAGACCTAATTACAATACTCTTTGAACAATTCCAACAAATAGAAAGAGAGGGAATACTACCCAATTCGTTCCTTGAAGCCAGAGTTATGCTGATAGTTAAATCACAAAGAACCAATAAAGAAAGAGAAGTTCAGAACTATTTCTTTTATGAATATCTATGCAAAAATACTCAATAAAATTCTCAGAAACCAAATTCAGGAACACATCAAAACAATCATCTGTCATGATCAAGAAGGCTTCATCCCAGGGATGCAGGATTTTCCATATCTTGATAATCTCATTAGATGCATAGAAAGCATTTGACAAAATTCAACACCCTTTCATGATAAAAGTCCTAGAAAGATCAGGAATTCAAGGCCGATATCTAAACATAGTAAAAGCAATAGACACCAAACCAACAGCCAACATCAAACTATATGGAGAGAAACTTGAAGCTATCTCACTAAAATCAGGGACTAGACAACTGCCAACTCTCTTCCAAACTATTCAATATAGTACTCAAAGTCCTAGCCAGAGCAATCAGACAACAAAAGGAGGTCAAAGGAATACAAATTGGAAAGGAAGTAGTCAAAATATCACTATTTGCAGATAATATCATAGTATACTTATGTGACCCCAAAAGTTCCACTAGAAGACTCCTAAACCTGATAAACAAGGTCAATAAAGTGGATGGATGTAAAATTAATTCAAACAAATCAGTAGTTTTCCTCTACCCAAAGGCTGAGAAAGAAATTAGGGAAGGGACATCCTTCACAATAGTCACAAATAATATAAAGTACCTTGGTTTGACTGTAACCAAGAAAGTGAAAGATCTGTATGACAAGAACTTCAAGTCTCTGAAGAAAGAAATTGAAGAACATAACAATATCATTAAGGATGAAAAGCCCTCCCATACTCACAGATTGGCAGGATTAAAATAGTAAAAATGGCCATTTTGCCAAAAGCAATCTAAATGTTCAATGCAATCCCCATCAAAATTCAAACTCATTCCTCAGAGAATTAGAAAGAGCAATTTGCAAATTCATTTGGAAAGACAAAAAGCCCAAGAAAGTGAAAACTATTCTCAACAATAAAAGAACTTCTGGGGAATGATCATCCCTGACATCCAGCTGTATTACAGAATGATAGTGATAAAAAACTGTGTGGTATTGGTACAGAGATAGCCAGGTAGATCAATGGAATAGAAATGAAGACCAAGAAATGAATCCACACATCTATGGTCACTTGATTTGGGACAAAGGAGCTAAAATCATTCAATGGAAAAAAAGATAGCAATTTCAACAAATTGTGCTGCTTGAACTAGTAGAGAGGATGTAGAAGAATACAAATTGATCCATTCTTATGGTCCTGTAAAAATCTCAAGTCCATGTGGCTCAAGGACCTTCACATAAAACCAGATATACTTAAGTTAATCGAAGAAAAAGTGGAGAAGAGCCTGGAACACATGAGCACTGGGGAAATTTTCCTGAACTGAACACCAATGGCTTATGCCCTAAGATCAAGAATCAACGAATGGGACCTCATAAAACTGCAAAGCTTCTGTAAGGCAAAGGACACTGTCATTAGGATAAAAAGGGCAACCAACAAATTGGGAAGAGATCTTTAGTAATCCTACATTCAATACAGGACTACTATCTAATGTATACAAAGAACTCAAGAAGTTAGACCCCACATAGTCAAATAGCCCTGTTAAAAATGGGATACAGAACTAAACAAAGAATCCTCAGATGAGGAATATCAAATGGCTGAGAAGCACCTAAAGAAATGTTCAACATCCTTAGTCATCAGGGAAATACAAATCAAAACAACCCTGAGATTCCATCTCACAGCAGTCAGAATGGCTAAAATAAAAATCTGAGGCAATAGCAGATGCTGGTGAGGATGTAGAGAAAGAGGAACACTCTTCCATTGTTGGTGGGATTGAAATCAGTCTGGAATTTCCTCAGAAAGTTGGATATTGCACTACCTGAGGACCCAGGGGGTTGGGGATTTACCTCAGTGGTAGAGCGCTTGCCTAGCAAGCGCAAGGCCCTGGGTTCGGTCCCCAGCTCTGAAAAAAAGAACCAAAAAAAAAAAAAAAAGAAAAAAAAAAAAAGAACTCTAGGAAATATATGTAGTGAAAGGAAATAAATATAATTGTTGAAGATCTGAAAATAAAAATGGAATTAAAAAAGACCACTGAGGGGATTATGAATATGAAAAATTTAGAAATCTGAGAAGGAACTACAGACACAAGCTTCACCACCAACTGTAAAATATGAATGAGAGAATCCCTTACATTGAAGGTACTGTAGAAGAAACAAAGATATTGGTCAAAGAAAATGCTCGACCTAAGAAATTCCTGAATGAATACAACCACGAAATCTAGGAGTAAACTATGAAAATATGAAACTTAAAAACAGGAATTAAGAAATTATAAGAAATCAGAGTCAAGTGCTCAGGTAATATTTTCATAAAAAAAAAACAGGAAAATTTCCTTAGCCTGAAGAAGATGACTATAAATGTACAGGAAGCATACAGAACACCAACTACATTGGACTAGAAAACAAAGTCCAGTCAGTACATGACACTCAAGATACTAAACGTACAGAATAGAATATTAAAAGTTGCAACAGAAAAAGACCAAGGTAACACACAAAGCCAGACTTATCAGAATCCCATTTTATTCTACGTTGAGACTCTAAAATCCAGAAGGTTTGAACAGATGTGCTGCAGTCTCAGAGAGACCGCAGGTGCCAAACCAGCCTATTATACCCAGCAAAATTTCCAATAACCATCTATGAAAAAATAATGTATGGCAGAATAAAACCAAAGTTAAGCAATAATTATCTGCATGCCAACAGTACATTGGATTCTAGAAAGAAAACTCCAACCTAAAGAGGTTTACTACAACCATGAAAAAACAGGAAAGATTATCTCAGGCCCTTTGTCAGATGTAGGTTTGGTAAAGAATCTTTCTCAATATGGAGTTAGAGAAAAGACTGAAAGAGCAGGAGGGGTTTGCAACACCATAGGAAAAACAACAACCAACCAATCAGACTCCACCAGTGCTCCTAGGGTCTAAACCACCAACCAAAGAGTACACATGGAAGAATCAATGGATCCAGCCTCATATGTAGCAGAGCCTACAATCTGTCTGTCTACATATGTCTGGCCTCAATTGGAAGAGAAGCCCTTGGTCCTGTGAAGGTCCATTTCCCCAGTATAGGAGAATGCCGGTGTGTTGAAGTGGGAGTGGGTGGGTGGGAGGGGCAGCATCCTTATAGAAGCACATTGAGGGGGTGGGGAGAGGGGGAACTGTGAAAGGGGATAACATTTGTTCCATAAATACATAAAATATCCAATAAAAAGATTCTGTGTATTGCACATTTGATAGTACTCTTGGAGTCATAAACTAACAGCAGCTGTGGTAGATGTTAAAATCTTGCACAAGATCAAGCCAATCAACTTTCCAGCACAAAAGTAAGAGGGGCTCATGAAACCCGTTCCAAACTGAGAAGTTTTGGACAATGATGGCTTCTTGAGGAAAGAAAGTCAGTTTTATTTAGGAGTGGGGACTCTGCTGCATTGATCCTTATGAAGAGGAGAGCTTCAAAGCCATCAATACATAAGCACCCCAAATTGGACTTAGAGGATTATGTTAAAATAACGACACAAATTAAAAAAAGGAGAGTTAAGGGTTTGGGGAAGATATGGGAGGAGTTCTAAAAAGGAATTGGGAATATTTCTCATTTATACCTTTAAAATTTGTCCATGCCTATTTATCAAAACAGAGTTCGTTGCTTATAGAGTTTGGACTTACACGGTTAAGAAGAAATGTGCTTGGTGGCTGGTACTGTTTAGTTGCAAAGAACTATCCTCTATGCTGGAATCATGTCAATGTATGAATGCTATAAACCACACTACAGGCATTTGATTTCTTTTGCACTTTCAAAATATGTTATATCTTATGACCAGTCTATTCTGTCACCGAATCTTCAAGATAGTTATTGACTATGTAAATAAAGAAAAATTACAAGAATTGATTGAATGTTATTAATGTAGCAGTTCAAACAACAATGGTCACAATTTAAATCTGTTCCCTCCTCTCAACACCTATGCTAAGCTCCCTATGTCGTGACAAGTCTTTCATGTAGTCCTTGTTGAAATTATGCTTGGGTAATTGAAGCATTTTTAAATGAGGCACCATCAGGCTAAGACACTATAATTTATCCCTAATTGTTTTATTGAGCATATAAACACTGAAAGATACTCTTGTGAGTCTGCTAAATTTAAGCCATATTCTTTCTCACTTAAATGAGATTTTCATCTTTCAACCTAACTAAATGTATTAGGCATTCAGTAACTCACCTATTCCTTCATTTATTTACTTTTTATTATATCATTTGTCTTGATTATTCAAGCATTACCAAACAGTAATCAACCATATACCTATGAACTCTATAAGGTACTATCTTATACCCTGCTCACTAGTCAAATATTTGATTTCTGGAAAATCATACTATATGTGCTAAGTATGTGTTGTTCTTGGAGCCAAGATACTTCAGTCTATGATGGCTCCAACTGCATATATAGCAGAGGATAGCTTTGTTGGGCACTAGTGGAAGGAGAAGCCCTTGGTCCTTCCAAGGTTGGACCCCCAGTACAGGAGAATGTCGGCGGATCGTAAGGGGTGACGGATGGGGGAACATCCTTATGGAGGAGGGAGGGGGGATATGGGGCTTATGGACAGGAAACCAGGAAAGGGAATAACATTTGAAATGTAAATAAAGAAATACATCCAATTTAAAAAAAAGATACTTCAGTCTAGAGATACATAGAATTGTATTGAAAGAAAAAAGAATATTCACGAGTGGATCCCAAAGATTGATGGGAAGAGAAGCCAAGTTGAATTCTTCTCTTAGTTTTTGAAATGGTGTGTTTTAGTTATTAATAAAGTATCATGTGTTAAATTTTATGTCAGCATATCTGTTATATCCTGGGCTAACCAGCTGTAAAAGAGTATAGTAGCAATGCCCCCATCTGGGTTCTATATAGGCATGTGGTTATTTAACGGCACTGTCAATACTAGAAAAATTAACCTCAAAGTCTGATTCCTGTTGTAATACTAACACTGTAAAATGTGTGCAATTACAAAGACAATCTTCCTGGAGTGCCATTTCTGTAAGTAAAACATACTAGTCCAATAGTGATCCGAATAATAGATATGTGAGCAGAAAGGGAAACGTAATGATAAAAGTACATATATTACCAGCTGTGGAAGAATCTGTGGAAGAAATGATTAACTCCAATCAATGGCACATTTTTAAGATTCTAATCTCACTCCTTACAGAGAAATAAATGGCATCAGCAGTAACATGAATTTTACTTAAGGTGAACCTAATGGGCTCAAAGACATTCACAGTCTCAACCATGGTATCTGTTGTAGTTAATCAATGTGTTACAGGTGTGTGCTGTTGAAGAATTAGTCAACTGGAAATAATCCTGTTTTCTGTCTCTTGGTTGCCTCTTCTGTGGAGGATAACTTATGGGATAACAAAGAAATTAAAATAATGGTAATATATATTTCTGTCCTCATTATAGGTCACTCAATTTATCTAATTTTTCTAAAATTATTCTATGACCCTTAATATTGAAAATACCATTCCATTTCATGTTATACATGAATTTTTAATCATTATTACCTAATTGTAATTCCTATTGAAAGATGAATATTAAGGAAAATGTTCATTAGTATATATACCAACAAAAAGTTCTTACATGTATGCATTTCTGGTCTCTCTGAATGAAGCTTCAACATAACAACAGCCCATTTGTTATCATATACAATAAATAATAAAAGTTCTCTTGAAGGATGAAAAGTATTTCTTTTTTTCTTTCTTTGTTTTCCTAACCTGCCATAGCAATCCTTTCATGACCTCCAAAATCTAAAAGAAGACAAAGGCGTTTATGTGACAGAATTATATTATTGTGTGCTCAGAAATATTTATATATACAACTTGATTGATAATGCATTTGAACATACCTCAGCCAAACTTGCTGTAGGATTAAGCATAAGATGATATATTTTGCATTTATTGATGGAAATTGTGAATCCAGGCAGTTCTAGAAACATGGCTTTTAGATAACCCATGGCAAGAACTATTGGTTGTTTTAAAGTTTAGCAGTATTTATGGATAAAAATTTTATTCAGTATTAGGGCTTTGCCTGCAAAATATAATTATCTGTTCCAGGAATTGATGTTCTTAATAATGTCTTTGGATTTCACAAGGAATCTGTTCATCTCCTTATCTATTGTGATTAATCTCTATTTAGTTAGATTCCTTTGAACATAAAACCCAAGTGTTGTAGAGCCTTGTGCTGAATAGCACGTTCTGTACAGTGGTCCATTGAATGCAAAATACTACAAGTAAGCATACAGCTCAGTCAGCACTGGGTATCCCCAAAAAGGATGTGATGAATGGAAGAAAGTGAGCATAGACCTAGGAAAGCTTGGAATCATCACTTTTGTTTTAAACTCTTCTCTTACAACAATTTTTCTTGATAGTGTAAATATAAACTGAGTTTTCTAAACACAAGGCAAAACATATTTCCAATTCAATAAATTCCAAAACATGAAAACAAGCTTTACTTTTAAAACAGTCTTAAGTTTCAAAATAAAAAAAAATAGCACAGAACAAAAATAACTTATATTCATGAAATATGTAGTATGCCTTTAAACAGCCCCACATAATTCAATGACTACCTTTTCACGTAAAGGCACTTTGATTTTGGAAATGGATTAGAAGGAAAACAAAAGTGCTGCTAGTCCTCTAATTTTATTTTGTTTCCAGCAAAAGAACATTTCTTATCAATGCAGAAACCTGTCCAGGTTTCAGATAGCGACTCCTCAGCTTTGACATAGCTGCTTTCACTTCTTTGTTCCTCAGAGTGTAGATAACTGGGTTTAAAATGGGTGTGAAGATGGTGTAGAACACAGCCAGGACTTTGTCAACTGAGTAGCTGCTAAAGGGCCACACATAGATGAAGATGCATGGTCCAAAGAATAATGTGACTACAGTGATGTGGGCAGTTAGGGTGGATCGGGCCTTGGCCATGCTAGCAGAGGAACGATTCCTAACAGTAACGAGAATCACAGTGTAGGAGACGACCAAGAGGAGGAATGAACTCAGGGAGAGAAATCCACTATCTGCAACTATTAGCAAGCTGACAACATAAGTGTCTATGCAAGCTAGCTTGGTCACCAGTGGGAGATCACAGAAAAAACTGTCCACCTGGTTAGGACCACAAAATGGCAAGTTAACAGTGAACGCCAACTGGCTAGTTGTATGGATGAAACCCACAAACCAGGAGATGATAACTAGAATGATACACACACGGCGACTCATGATCGTCATGTAATGGAGGGGCTTGCATATTGCCACATAGCGATCATAGGCCATGGACACAAGAAGGACCATCTCACCGCCAGTAAAGAGATGAACGAAAAAAATCTGTGCCAAACAGGCATCAAAAGATATAGTTTTTCTTTCCACCAGAAAGTCAGCAAGCATTTTGGGAGTAGCAAAAGAAGCTACACATATATCTATAAAAGATAGGTTTGCAAGCAGAAAGTACATGGGAGTGTGAAGTCGTGAGTCTGAATTCACTGTGAGGATGATGAGGAAATTACCCAGCAGTATTGCTAAGTACAGCAGTGAAAATATGAGAAACAGGAAAGGCTGGAGCTCCTTTGAACTGGACAGGCCCAACAGCACAAACTCTGTCACCCGAGAGTAATTTGTTTCATTCATTGACTTTGGAAGAGAATTGTCTTCAGTTATCTGAATAGAAACAGAATAGGAATCAGTTAAATAAGTTTCTTATCCTTTCTCAATTACTATAGATAGATGATAGACAGACAGATAGATAGATAGAGAGATAGATAGATAGATACATAGATAGATAGATAGATAGATAGATAGATAGATAGATAGATAGATAGATAGATAGATAGATAATTTCTACACATGGAATTTCTTGAGGTATTCAATAATTACATAGCTAATGCGATACAATGTTGAATGTACATAGTTATATAAAGCCTGCAATTAAACAAAGTAATTACATGGTTTTGAGAAATCTGCCCTTAGTCATCCTGGGAACTCTGTTGTTTATTATGCCTGATAATTCTCTTCACTTTGTGAAGCTTAGGTGTATACTTCTTGCTTGCCTTTGCATAAACATGTTAGGTGCTCATGACGTGTATAGCCATGAAAAGAGGCAGCTCTAGATTTAGGTTGTAGCTAATCTATAAAATGGGCCTTCACACTTGGCAACTACAAATGATTTCCTTCTCTTCAACTATAAATCCTGTAAAATAAAATACAAAACCTTGGCAAGATTGGAGAACTTCACAGAACGTGTCTTCCTATCACTCAGTTCCTCATGAAGTTTCTCCTTCTGGGGCAATCTGAACTTTTAAACATTTGTCTTATTTTTTTTAGAAGTCCTAACTGTTAGACTCCTGTCTAAAAGGATGTTTACAGGCAGGAAAGAAAGTGATACAAGTAGAAACAACTTACTGAGATTTTATATATACCCCATAAGGAAGAGCACGTAGAAAAGAGTTAGCAGCAGCTTCTTAGAGCAGTTCAGCAGAAGCATTTGTGAGCAGAAAGTTTAAAGGAGAACATCCAACCCAATTCTGTTAGTAGATCAAACCAGAGACTGGGCTCCAATAACATCTCTGAGTCCCGTGGAAAGTTGATTTCTTCCAATGTCAGTGACACCTGGGACTCCTCAAAATCTTTGGGAAAATCAGGAGCCAGAACTTAGTGTCTGAAATAAGAGCAGCAGGAATATGGACTTCAACTCTATTTCCCATATAATCCCTTTCTAATTTTACTAGTCTATAAGCATACAGTGTTGATTCTTTCAAGGCCTAATGCTATGCTCTGTTATAGATTTATATCTGCCTCTATAAAAATTATTGACTCGTTCATTTCTTGGTCATCGAGAATAAGATAAGTCAATTAGTTGTGTTCTTTGTCTTGCACATTATATTAGATGGAATTCACATTTCATCTGCAATAAATTAATTCTCTATTGATGAATGAAAATAATGTCATGTCAGATTATAATTATGTTATTGAGCACCTGTGTGACCTTGCCTGTGTCTTTTTAACCCGTAAGCATTCATCAGCCTTACATATTTAAATAGTTATAAAAAGAAAGAAAGAAAAACAAAATCCACCAAAAATGCCCCTCAGCTGATTATTGAGGTGAGAACTCCATGATTTCTAAGAATTTATAGTTACTCTTTAGATACACTGTGTTAAGATTTAGATGTATTTAATTTAATATAATAATAATTATTTGATAATTTTACATTGCCTAGAACTCATACTAGAATATGTTTCCAATTAGATGTGCTTATACAAAACAGATTTTCAGTTCTTACAATATTTAAATAAAAATCTACCCTTCTAGATATAGATGGGCAAAGTGATCTTCAGGTCCCCAATTTTTGAAATTTTAATGTATAATTCTTTCTTCAACACTCATTAAGTCATTAGGACTGATAAATGAATTGAGGAAGAATATGTAGTCTACAAGATTCATGAATATTTCTGTTTCACAGATGCATTTTTCACCAATTTTTAAACATTTTGTCTCTTTAATTTCTAACTAAGGACAGATCAGATATATCACAATTGCTATTACTGGACATATTTTGTCTTTGGAAATATACAGAAACAAAAACACTTTGCTTGCCTAACACTGAATGAAATATGTGGTTATCTTATAACCTACTATAGTCATTAACAAAGGGAAAGAATTTAGTTGTTGTTTATCACTCTAGAGATAACAAAAATTTCTTAAAAAGAAACCCAAATAATAGGTTTAGTGTCTGTAACCACAAGCAGCTGTATTCAAGTAGATGAAATATAGCTGGATGTAGAGTTCTAAGGAGCCAGGGGAAAGCTTGGATGGTCAAGAATCTGAATTTTGAGGACAAAGTTTTTAAAAATTCTGTTACAGAAATTGCTAGAAACCTAGTCTAACTGTAGATATTTGGTGCTTCTGTTCAAAAATTATGTGACCACAAATACCTTCCAAAATTGTCCAAAAAATTAAATCTATGATATGTTACAAAGATTCACACTGCATGGAATATTTCTTGGTTTGCATTGCATCTGTAAATTTATACATTTATTTACATGTCACAAGAACATCTCTCCTGACTTACCTATAGGTCCAGACAGCACCACTCTTCTCCCCTTTCTTTTACTAGCACCAGAGAAGAGCATCACAATTCTGCGAGAGTCAATGAATAGCTGACAAAGGCAGGATACCCATGACTTTCCAAACTTCAATTTTCACCTGTAAGAATTCAGACTATTAGTGTCATCAGCACGGAGATATATAAAAAGTCATGGTAGTGATTAGAAACTAATTATGAATTGACGTCATTGGACTGTAGTGACCAAGAGACCCACATGAGAGTTGGGATCACAGAAATCGCTTCCATTAGAAATAATTACATGAGAGAGTTTGCTTATTCACAAGAATACTTCAAGGATTCCACAAATAGAACAAAAACAAACTTTTGGTTAGTTCATTATGCTTCAGGACTGCTGTATATGAGCAGCAGTGAGAGAGTCAACACTTGACGAGAAGTCATGTGCCTCTTCATACCACAGAGTCAATAAATACCTTGCTGTGTTAATTCTTAGAAACATACAATTATATGCTTTATATCTAAGGCACGAATTCTAGAGTAAGGTCATTATGAACAAGTGATCATTTAAACAATATTATACCTCACGCTCTTAAATATGTTTATAACATCAGACGCTTATATGTCAGTTTATAAAGTGGATCACACTGGTCTCTGCTTCAGTTCCTGCTTCGAGTTCTTGCCCTGACCTCTCAGAATGATGTATTGTTGCCTGGAAGTATAATTTGAATTTGGTTAAAATATTTCACTATAGCAATAACAAAATTATACAGAGTATGATTGTTCACAGCCTTAGTTGACTATATTTACATTCTAAGTTTCTGGTCAGTGGAAGTTAGTGATCTACTAAGTTAATAAACTCCAACATATTTCTCCTGTGTGTCACAAGATTGAAACTAACAAAGAAATGACTATTAAAGTGTCTGTACTTAGGTGACAGATCTGTATCTTACAAAGTTTTCAAAATCATTGAACCTTTAGTCAGTCAACTAGCCTTTTAATTTAGTTGAAGTTGAATTCTTTACAGAAACTCAGAAATGTTTGCTCATAATACTAATCATCAAAAGGTATTACATGTTAGCCACCTAAGAAGCACATATATAAACACACAAATCCTTAGATTTCAAACTCGTTCTTCTTACCTATTCATTTAAATTGATTGTAGTTTTATAAGAGTTTATAAATGACATTAATTAACATTTTGCATAACTACAAGTCTAACCAAATAACTAAGATTCAACACACACAAATGCATACATCCTTTCATATACATAATCACTCATAGATAAAAATTTTGAATTCAAGAGTAAACTCTACAGAGGACTGACCTAAAAGCCTACCTCTTGGTTGCTTATAATTGCCCATAAAGTGTTTTGTTACCAAGAACTCTTGACGCCTGTCACTTTAAAACCTCCCCCAACATGAATCAGATCAGAACAACTGAGCAAAATCTAACTGAGTTAACAAATGACAATGTGATCAGATCACCAGGTAGTCAGTGAATGGCATCTTCAGAGAATATTGTTAGAGACAAGAAGAGGGCTTTGGGTTTTTTTTATTTTATTTACTTTTATAGACCAGATTTTATTTCCCTCCTGTTCCACGCTCCAACTGTTCCACATCTCATTACTTCCCCCTCCCCCATCTCCATGAGGATGTCCCCACTCCCATCCCTCCAAACTTTCTGGGACCTCCAGTCTCTTGAGGGTTAGGTGCATCTTCTCTGACTGAAGACAGACCTGGGAGTCCTCTGCTGTATATGTGTTGGGGGCCTCAGCTCAGCTAGTGTATGCTGCCTGGTTGGTGATCCAGGGTCTGAGAGATCTCCAGGTTACTGAGACTGCTGATCCTCCTATAGGATTGTCCAAGGAGAGGGTTTTGTAATAATTGAATGATACTGCAGTAAATGTGTTATTAAAGATACATCTTTACTGCCACTTTCTCAAACCAGTATAATTGATAACTGCACTACCACTGCTGCTTAATTGTGTATCTTCCATAAATACAGCTCTTAAACCTCATCAGAGAACTCTCTCTTTTTTTTAAGAAGGCCAATATCATTATAGAAAGCCACTATTGATAAAAACATGAAGAACAATGGGCCCTCAAATCAATACATCTAAAAGACAACCCTTACACCTCAGGCTTGGGGAGTATTTCAGAATCAGGGCTGAAAGACTGTAAGTGTCAGAATGTCAGAATCTTTGCTAGAGAGAACTCTCTTCCATTTCTTTTTATAAAGAGTGGAGTGGGAAGTAAGAAGTCAATGGATCTGCAAGGAGTTAGGCACAGGACTGAGTGGTAAATGAGATGAAATTACATTGTATGAAATTCTCAAAGAATTTAAAAAAGTTCTATCAATTTTAAATGAATGGAAAAAATCACAGTGAATATGGTAGAACCTGCCTAGGTACCAAAATTTGGAAGGCTGAGTGAGGAGGATAGTGAACCTGATAATTAGCTTGCACTTCAAAAACAATACACTGGAATGACTTCTCAACAATTCCAAAGATCACATCAGAGTACAAGAAATGCCAAATAATGTCATCCCTCACCCCACTTAATAACTGAGTGTATTTGAAGGTGTAGGGTTATGATTCCAGAAGGTTCTCTTAGAACCTAAATTCAAGCTACATCGACATTTATAATTTAAAATTTACAAGAATGAAACTAAGTCATTGTCCTTTGGAGGAAGATTTATTTTCAAGTATTTATCTCAATGTGTGTGTGTGTGTGAGTGTGTGTGTGTGTGTGTGTGTGTACAAGTGCGTTTAAATACTGAGGTTAACCTCAGGTATTATTAACCAGGAACCATTTACCTTCTTGTACTTTGTTTGATTAAGAGTTATGTTTTTATGTATTGTGAATGCTGTAACAATATAATTTTGATCACAACATTTCCCTTTCAACAGCTTCTCCCCATCCCTAGCCACTCAAATTCATGTTCTTTCTCTGTCATGGAAACAAGCAAATGCAAAGAAAACACATGTGTGTACACGTACACACACACACACACACACACTCACTTACTCACTCACTCACTCACTCACTCACTCACTCACTCACTCACTCACACAATATCATGGAGTCTAATCTGTATTGCCCAACTATACCTGAGTGTGGTTTTGTTAGATTTCTGAGGCAGCTTAAAGAAACAGGAGGCAGAAAAGAGAGCAGCCTGACTGCAGCAGACAGGACTGTTTATTTCAAACAACAACGTGTAGACACAGCAGGAAAGTGATAAGGGAAAGGGGGTAACTGAGATTTATATAGAGATTTTTGGAATCAGAGAACTTAAATGTCAATTCTAGGGCTATGGGCAAACCTGGAGTTTCTCTTTCTTGGAGGTGTTTGTATAGACAGGTCTTTTTTTAAAACATTTTTTATTAGATATATTTCTTTACTTACATTTCAAATGTTATTCCCCTTCCTGGTTTACTGTCCATAAGCTCCCAATCCTCTCCCCTTCCCCTCCCCCATAGATGTATTCCCCCTACACATTCTCCTTAATGCTTCCCCCATATTACCCTGCACTGGGGGTCCAACCTTGGCAAGGCCAAGGACTTTCCCTTCCCCTGGTGTCCCAACAAGGCTATTCTCTGCAACATATGCAGTTGGAGCCCTGGGTCAGTCCATGTATAGTCTTTCATTAGTGGTTTAGTCCCTGGAAGCTCTGGTTGGTTGGCATTGTTGTTCTTATGGGATTGCAAGCCCCTTCAACTCTTTCAATACTTCCTCTAATTCCCCCCAAGGAAGTTCTGTTCTCAGTTCGGTGGTTTACTGCTAGCATTGCCTCTGTATTGGACATGCTCTGGATGTGTCTCTCAGGAGAGATCTATATCCAGTCCCTTTCAGCATTCATTTTTCTTAGCTTCATCAATCTTATCTAGTTTTGGTGGCTGTACATATATGGATCACATGTGGGGCAGGCTCTGAATGGCAGTTTCTTGAGTTGCTACTCAAAACTTTGCTTCCATATTCCTTCCTATGGATATTTTTCCCCTTTTAAAAAGGAGTGGGAGCAACCGCATTTTGGTCATCCTTCTTCTTGAGCTTCCTGTGGTCTGTAGATTGCATCTTGGGTAATTCTAGCTTTTTGGCTAATATCCACTTATCAATGAGTGCATACCAAGTGTGTTTTTCTGTGATTGAGTTACCTCACTCAGAATGATATTTTCTAGATCATTCCATTTGCTTATGAATTTCATGAAGTCATTGCCTTTGATAGCTGAGTAGTACTCCATTGTGTAGACGTACACAACAGACAGGTCTTTTTAGAAACTGCCTTATTCTTGCTATCATGATGTGTATCATTCCAGTAATAGCAGTAAGCCTAAAGTTTCAACCTAGGAACTTGGTCAGGGTCTGGTAGAGTTTGTTAAATGTTTATTTTAATATATGCCAATACTTAACATTTAAGGACTAGGTCAGAGAAGATAGGAGTTCTAAATGGGTTAGTTCAAGGTCCACTGAAAAGGAAATCCTCTGGTTATTTATCAAGAATAGAATTTTGACTTGATCAAGTGTAATGGTCCTATGATTGGTGTCATGTGTACATTTCATTATATAAGTTCTGTTCCATTAGAAAACCATGACTAATGAAGTAAATCTGTCAGGGTCCAACCAACTTGCTTTCAAGGGTTCAGGGACTGTCAATCCATTCACAGTTTTGCTTCATGTTGACAAAAAGGATGCTGTAGAGGAAGAAGAGTTAGAATGCCATAAGGGTGGGTCTATCCAAGAGCCATAATAAAACTTAACAGATTACAAAAGTCCACAGCACAGCAGAACCACATCATGATAGTGGGCATCTTTAGAGGATATTGTGAAAGGGTTGGGTTTGTATTTGTAACATATTAAGAAATTAGACTATTAATATATTATAACACTTTTTTACTTTTATTTTGTACAGCCCAGTTGTTACTCTCATCCTGGTCTGCCCATAGTTCCTCCTCCCATTTCTCCTCCCCCCATCTCCAAGAGGATCCCCATCCCCTTGCCATGCTTCCCCACTCCTTGGGGCCTCAATTGAAGTTTAGAGTCCTCTTCTCCCACCGAGGACAAACCAAGCAGACCTGTGCTATATATGTGCCAGAGTCCTTGGACCAACCTGTGTATGTTATTGGATGGTGGCTCAGTCTCTGTGAGCTCCCTGGGTTATGGGTTAGCTGAGACTGTGGACTTCCTATGAGGTCATTCTCCCTTTCAGCTTCTTCAATCTTTCCCCTAATTAAATCACAGGTGTCCCTGACTTCAGTCCAATGGTTGGGTATAAGTATCTGCATCTGTCTCAGTCAGCTGCTTGTTGGGCCTATCCTAAGACAGCCATGCTAGGCTCCTGTCTGTATGCACACTATATTATCAGTAACAGTGTCAGGCTTTGGAGCCTTCTCTTGAGATGGATCACAAATTGGCCAATAAGTGGATGATCTTTCCCACAGTCTCTTCTCTATTTTTATCCCAGCAGTTCTTTTAGACAGGAACAGTTCTGGTTCAGAGTTTTTGACTGTGGAATGGCAACCTCATTGCTCCAATTGACACCCTATCTTTCTACTGGAGGTACATTCTGTGAGTTCCTTCTCTCCACTGTTGGGCATTTCAACTAAGGTCCCTTCCATTATCCTAAGAGTCTTTCATCTCACAGGATTCTGTTACTTTATAGAGGACCCCCGCTTCCCTCTCTCCTCAGGTTGCAAAATTCCATTCATTCTGTTGCCTTCAGGGCTTCTCTCCCATATCCTCCTTCCTCATTTCTGATTACATTCCCAATTTCCCTCCCTCTAACTCCCCTGACTGTTTTCTTCTCCGTCCTGAGTGGGATTGAGGTATCCTCACTTAGGCTTGTTAACCTTCTTGAGTTCTGTGGACTGTATCCCAGGTATTCTGTACATTTTTTTGACTGATATTCACTTATTAGTGAGTACATAGCATGTGTGTCTTTTTGGGTCTGAGTTACCTCACTCAGGATGATATCTCCTAGATCCATCCATTTGCCTGCAAAACTCATGATATCCTGGTTCTTAATAGCTGAGAAATAGTCCATTGTGTAAATGAACCACATTTTCTGTATCTATTCTTCTGTTGTGGGGCATCTCGAATGTTTTCAGCTTTTGGCTATCACAAATAAGGTCTCTATGAACATAGTGGAGAATGTGCCCCTGAGGTATTGTGGGGCATCATTTGGGTATATGCCTAAGAGTAGTATAGCTGGGTCTTCAGATAGAGCTATTTCCAATTTTCTGTGGAACCTGCACATTGATTTCCAGAGTGGTTGTACCAATTTGCACTCCCACCAGCAATGGAGGAGTGTCCCTCTTTCTATACATCCTCACTCACATGTGCTGTCACCTGAGTTTTTGATCTTAGCCATTCTGATTTTTGTAAGTTAGAATTTGAGGGTCATTTTTATTTGCATTTCCCTGATCAATAAGGACATTGAACATTTCTTTAAGTGGTTCTCAGCCATTTGAGATTCCATGTTTAGCTCTATACCCCATTTTTTATTGGGTTACTTGGCTTTTTGGTGGTTAGCTTCTTGAGTTCTTCATAAATTTTGGATATTAGCTCTCTATGGAATTTGGGGTTAGTGAAGATTTTTTTCTCAATCTGTAGGTTGTCGATTTGTTCTATTGACTATGCCCTTTGTCTTACAGTAGCTTTTCAGTTTCATGAGACCCCATTTATCAATTCTTGATCTTGGAACCTGAACCATTGGTGTTCAGTTTAGAAAATTTCCCACCACACCCATGAATTTGAGGCCCGTTTCCACTTTTTCTTCTATTAGATTCAGTATATTTGGTTTGATGTTGAAGTCATTGATCCGCTTGGACTTGAGCTTTGTGCAAGGTGACATATATGGCTCTATTTTCATTTTTGTACATATTGACTGCCAGTTAACCAAGCACCATTTATTGAAGATGCTTTCTTTTCATTGTATATTTTTGGCTTCTTTGTCAAAGATCAAAGTGAACCTAGGTGTGTGGGCTTATTTCTGGGTCTTCACCTCTATTTCACTAATTGACCTGTCTGTGTCTGTACCAATACCATGCAGTTTTTATCACTATTGCTGTGTAGTACAGCTTTAGGTCAGGGATGGTGATTCTCTCAGAAGTTTTTTATTGTTAAGAATTGTTTTCACTATTCTGGTGTATTAGTCAGGATTCTCTAGAGTCATAGAACTTATGGACAGTCTCTATATAGTACAGGAATTTGTTATGATGGCTTATAGTCTGGAGTCCTGTGGAGGTTCTGCCCTGACCTGCATAGCAAAAGTTGCCACATCAGCTATTTTTGCTATCACAGCTCTTGGTGGAATTTCCCTGCCTGAGTTGGGAGTTCTGCTTTTGGCCTGATCTCAGTTTTACCTTCTTTTAAGAGAGACCTGTGCTGAGGAAAGAAAATCCATTGGCTCTTGGTATGAGGTGATTTACATTATCAGTTATGAGTAGGGATTGGGTTTGTTGTTTTTACCTTTATAAGCCTGCTGCTTTGCAATAAAGTTGGGCCTTCATCAGAACTTTGCCTTGGCTCTATTCTTCTCTTGTTCCTGTCCTATAATTCCCAGACTCCTATTCAAGGTACCTACATTGACTGGCAGTCATGGGTCGACTACAGAATCCAACTCCCCAACAATGTCAGCTATGAATGGGAGATTCAAGGATCTCAGTCCCACAAGGCTAGTATATTCAACAGATGTGCTAGCAAGTAAAAAAGAGCGAATCTTCCTTCTTCGAATGTCCTTATGTACCACCATGCCTGTATCTGGGAATTGTTTTTTCTCATGCCGACCTTGAACTCAAAGATTTCCTTGCCTTAGTCTCCTGGGACTCATAGCGACTATGCCTCAAGATCTTTAGGCCAAGATCCAGGTCAGAAACTTGTATCTCTCAGTCTCAAGATCTGGATCACAGGTGAGTTTTCTAATTCTGGATTGAAGTTCATTCCAGATATAATCAAGTTGACAACCAGGAATAACCATTACCTCTGGATTTTTGTTGTTGTTGTTGTTTATCCACATGTAATAGAGAATTGCTCTTTCCATGTCTGTGAAGAATAGTGTCAGAATTTTATGGGGATTGCATTGAATCAGTAGATTTCTTTTGGAAGAATGGCCATTTCCACTATGTTAATTCTATCAATTCATGAGCATGGGAATCTCTTTGTTTTCTGAGGTCTCTTTGGTTTCTTTCTTGAAAGACTTAAAGTTGTCATGCAGATATTTCACTTGTTTGGTTAGAGTTACTCTACAATATTTTATGTTATTCATGACAGTTGTAAAAAGTGTTGTTTTTATATTTTCTTTCTCAGCACATTTATCATAAAGCACATTTGAAAAAAGGAAGGCTACTGATTTGTTTGAGTTAATTTTATACCAAGCCACTGTGGTGAAGTTGTTTATCAGATGTAGAAGTTCTCTGGTAGAATTTTTGAGGTTGCTTATGTATACCATCACATAATCTAAAAATAATAATGCATTTATCTCTTCTTGCAAATTTGTATCCACTAGATCTCCTTTTGTTGTCTTATTGATCTAATTAGAACTTCGAGTACTATATTGAATAGATAAAGGTATAGTGGACATCCTTTTCTTGCCCCTGGTTTTAGTGGGAGTGCTTCAAGTATATTTCCAAGTATTCACTTTTATTCTATATTGACTGTTGGTTTGCTGTATATTGCTTTTATTAAGTTGAGGCATGGGCCTTGAATTCCTGATCTTTCCAAGACGTTTAATATAAAGAGGTGTTGTATTTTGTTAAATGCCTTTTCAGCATATAATGAAATAATCATGTGATTTTTTTTCTTTGAGTTTCTTTACATAGTGGATTATGTTGATGCATTTCCATATATTGAACCATCACTACACCCCTGGGATAAAGCCATCTTGATTATAATGGATGATCATTTTGATGTGTCCTTGGATTCAGTTTTCAAGAATATTATTGTGTATTTTTGCATCAGTATTCATAATGGAAATTGGTTTGAAGTTCTCTTTCTTTGTAGGGTCTTTGTGTGGTTTAGGTATAAGCATAATTGTGGCTTCAAAGAACAAATTGGGTAGTGTTTCTTCTGTTTCTATTTTGTGGAATTGTTTGAAGAGTATTGGTATTAGTTTTTCTATGAAGGTCTGATAGAATTATGCACTAAACCCATCTGGTCCTGGGCGTTTTTTGGTTGAAAAACTTTCAATGACTGCTCTATTTCTTTAGGAGTTATGGGACTGTATAGATGGTTAATCTGATCCTGACTTAACTTTGCCACCTATTATCTGACTAGAAAATTGTTCATTTTCTCCATATTTTCTAGTTTTGTTGAGTATAGGCTTTTGTATTAGGATTTTTTTTTTAATTTCCTCAGTTTCCTGCCATCTATTCCTTGGGTGTATGTGCTTCTTTCTGTTCTAGAGCTTTTAGATGTGCTATCAAGCTGTTAGTGTATTCTCTCTTCAGTTTTTTTGAGGCCTTCAGAGGTATGAGTTTTCCTCTTATCACTTCTTTTATTGTGTCTGATAAGTTTGGGTATGTTGTGCCTTCATTTTCATTAAATTCTAAAAGGTCTTTAATTTTTTCTTTATTTCTTCCTTGACCAAGTTATCATTGAGAGTCAGATGTTGAAGTCTTCCACTCTTACTGTGTGAGATGCTAAGAGTGCTTTGAGCTTTAGTAAAGTTTCTTTTCTGAATGTGGGTGCCCTAGTATTTAGAGCATAGCTGTTCAGAATTGACTCTTTCTCTTGGTAGATTTTCCTTTGATGAATATGAAGTGTCCTTTCTCATCTTGATTAATAACTTTTAGATGAAAGTCTATCTTATTGGGTCTTTGAAAAAATCAACAAGATAGATAAACTCTTAGCAACACAAATCAGAGAGCAGAGAGACAGTATTCAAATAAACAAAATCAGAAATGAAAAGGGAAAGATAACAACAGAAATTGAGGAAATTAAAAAAAATCATCGGATCCTACTACAAAAGCCTATACTCAACAAAACTGAAAATTCTGGATGAAATGAACAATTTTCTATACATGTACAAGGTAGCAAAGTTAAATCAGGATCAGATTAAACATCTAAGCAGCCCCATAACCCATAAAGAAGTAGAAGCAGTCATTAAAGTATCCCAACCAAAAAAAGCCCAGGACCAGATAAATTTAGTACAAAATTCTATCAGACAATCAAAGAAGACCTAATGACAACACTGTTTAGACTACTCCACAAAATAGAAATAGAAGGAACACAAACAAATTTGTTCACTGAAACCACAATTAAAATTACACCATAAATCACACAATTACCCTACAAAAAGAGACATCAGACCAATTATCCATTATGAATATCAATGCAAAAATACACAATAAAATTCTCACAAACTGAATCCAAGGACAAGTCAAAATTATCATTCATGATAATCAAATAGATTTCATCCCAGATATACAAGGATGGTTCAATATATGGAAATCCATCAACAAAATCCATTATATAAACAAAATGAAAGAAAAAACACATGATCATCTCATTAGATATGGAAAAAACATTTGACAAAATTCAACACCCCTTCATGATAAAAGTTTTGAAAAATCAAAAATTTAAGGCCTATACCTAAACATAATGAAAGTACTATACAGCAAACCAGTTGCCAATATCAAACCAAATATAAAGAAACTTGAAGCAATCTCACCGAAGTCAGGGACTAGACAAGGCTGTCCATTCTCTCCCCACTTTTTCAATATAGTATTCAAAGTCCTAGCCACGGCAATCAGACAGCAAAAAGAAGGCAAAGAGATACAAATTGGAAAGGAAAAAGTCAAAATACCTATTTGCAGATGATATGAAATTATACTTAAGAGACACCAAAAGTTCCACCAGAAAACTACTAAGCCTGATAAACAACTTTAGCAAAGTGGCTGGATAAAATATTAACTCAAACAAATCAGTAGCCTTCCTGTACTCAAAGGATAAACAGTCTGAGAAAGAAATTAGGGAAATGACACCCTTCACAATAGTCACAAATAACATAAAATACCTCGATGTGACTCCAACAAAGCAAGTGAAAGATCTGTGTGAAAAGAACATCAAGTCTCTGAAGACAGAAAATGAAGATCTCAGAAGATTAAAAGATCTCCCATGCTCATAGATTGGCAGGATTAATATAGTAAAAATGGCCATTTTGCCAAAAGCAATCTACAGATTCAATTCATTCCCCATTAAAATTCCAATTCTTCATAGAGTTAGGAAGATCAATTTGCAAAATCATTTTAAATAACAAAAAACATAGGTTAGCAAAAACTAGCCTCAAACAATGAAAAAACTTCTGGGAATATCACAATTGACCTCAAGCTGTATTATAGAGCAATAGTGATAAGAACTGTATGTTATTGGTACAGAGACAAGCAGATAGATCAGTCAAATAGCATTTAAGACCCAGAAATGAACCCATACACCTATGGTCACTTGATCTGTGACAAAGGAGCTAAAAGCATACAGTGCAACAAAATAGCATTTCAACAAATGGTGCTGGTTCAACTAGGGGTCATTATGTAAAAGAACACAATTTTATCCATTCTTATCACCCTATTCAAAGCTCAAGTCCAAGTGGATTAAGGAACTCCACATAAAACCAGATACACTCCAACTAATAGAAAAAATGTGAGGAAGAGCCTCAAACACATGGGTGCTGGGAAAATTTTCCTGAACAGAACACCAATGACTTATGCTCTAAGATCAAGAATCAACAAATGGTAACTCATACAATTACAAAGCTTCTGTAATGCAAAGACACTGTCATTAGGACAAAATGGCAACCAACAGATTGGGGAAAGATCTTTACCAATCCTACACCTGATAAAGGGCTGATATCCATTATATACAAAGAACTCGTGAACTTAGATTTCAGAGAGTCAGATAATACTATTTAAAAATGAGGCACACAGCTAAACACAGAATTCACAGATGAGGGAAACTGAATGTCTGAGAAGCACCTAAAGAAATGTTGAACATCCTTAGTCATCAGGGAAATGCAAATCAAAACAACCCTGGGATTCCACCTCACACCAGTCAGTATAGCTAAGATCAAAAACTCAGGTGATAACAGATGATGGCAAGGATGTGGAGAAAGAGGAGCACTCCTCCATTGTTGGTGGGATGTACTCTGGAAATCACTCTGGAGGTTCTTCATAAAATTGGACATTTTACTACCTGAGGACCCAGATATACCACTCTTGGGCATGTATCCAAATGATGCTCCAACATACAACAAAGTCACATGCTCCATTCTGTTCATAGCAGCCTTATTTATAATAGCCAGAAGCTGGGAAGGACTCAGAAATCCCTCAACGGAAGAATAGATACAGAAAATGTGGTACATCTACAAAATGCAGTATTACTTAACTATCAAAAATAATGACTTCATGAAATTCACAGGCAAATGGATGGAACTAGAAAATGTCATCCTGAATGAGGTAACATGATCACAAAAAATGCACACATGATATGCACTCACTGATAAGTGGATATTAGCCCAAAAGCTCGGATTACCCATGATTCAATCTACAGATCACATGAAACTCAAGAAGAAGGACAACCAAAGTGTGGTTCCTTTAGTCCTTCTTAGAAGGGGGAATAAAATACTCACAGGAAGAAATAAAGGGACAAAGAGTGAGCCATGACTGAAAGAGACTACCCTACCCGGGGATCCATCCCATATGCAGACACTATTACAGATGCTAAGAAGTGCTTGCTGACAGGAACTTGATATGGATGCCTTCCTGAGAGTCTCTGCCAGAACCTTACTGATACAGAGATTGATTATTGCAGTCAACCATTAGAGTGAGAATGAGTTCCCCAATGGAGGAGTGTAGGTTGATGTCTATATGCAGTTGAGGGATAGCACATTAGGTCAAGGCCATGATTGGACAGTAAAAAAATAAGGTGGAGACAAAGCTTTTGTAAGGCAGGAAAGAATAAGAAGGAGTAGGAGAGTCAACATGGAGACAGAGGGTGACCCAGATTTGGGTGGTCTTGAATTGCCAAGGTAGTTGGGATGGATTTCTGTAGGCAAATTTATCTTATCTAGGTGGGTGCTATATATCCTTATCAATTGGTTGTATATTCATTATGAGGATGTATTGTGGATTGAGAATTTAACATATAAATAAGTTTGATAAATTACAGTTTGTTGTTTCATGATTTCTCTGGATTGTTGAGAGTGTGAGCATAGTCCATGACAGGGAGCTGTGATAGACCAACCCATGCTGGACTTCTAGAGCCCTGATTTTATCGGGTAGCTGGAACCAGAGAGTTTGTGACTAGCAGAGAGCTGCCAGGTGAGATACTAATAATAGATACATTATGGTTACTTCCATTTGGCCCCACAGGTGCTGGAACGAACACTAGACATGGTGATAAGGTGCTTTACTAGAAAGGCTTGTGAACTGCCTGGGTTCATGAGAGCAGTGTGGAGCCACTGAGATAGAGGTGCTCCAAAGTGCCATGTGGCCCCACAAGTGCCAGCACTAGATAGAGATAAAAGTGCCCAGCAGTGCCATCCAGTCCCACAGGTGCCTGTACAAGTGCAGATACAAGGTTTAGCTATTTTTAAAAATATTTACTGCTACAGAGGAGTTAGAGAAAGAATTGAAGGAGCTGAAGGGGGTTGCAACCCCATAGGAAGAACCACAATATCAACCTACCAGACTCCCCCAGAGCTCCCAGGGACTAAACCATCAACCAAAGTGTACACTTGGAAGGAACCATGGCTCCTGTGAAGGGAAGGCTAGTTTCCCAGCATACAGAAATGCCAGGGTGTTGAGGTAGGAATGGGTGTGTTGGTGTGGGAACACTCTCATAGAATGGGGAGGCAGAATGGGAGAGGGGGAAACCAGGAAATGGGACAACATTTGAAATGTAAATACATAAAATATCCTATAAAAAAGAAGTATTCAAAGTCCGTAGTCATCAGAGAAATGCAAATCAGAACATCTCTGAGGTTCTAACTTATACTAGTCAGAATGGCTAAGTAAAAAACTCAAAAGATAGCACATGCTGGAGAGGATATGGAGCAAGAGGAACACTTTTTCATTACTGATGGGAGTGTAAACTTGTATAATGACTTTTCAAATCTATTTAGCCATTTCTCAGAAGACTGAGAATATTTCTACCTTAAGACCCACCTATAACACTCCTCGATTATACACAAATGCTTCAACATTTGACAAAGACATTTATTCAATTATTTTCATATCAGTTATATTTATAATAACCATAAACTGGAAACAACTTAGATGCCTATCGAGTGAAAAATGGAAAAAGAAAATGTAGCATATCTATACAATGGTTTAATATTCAGCTATCAAAAACAAAGACATCATGAAATTTGCAGGCAAATGGAAGGAACTTGAGAATATCCTGAGTGAGGTAACCCAGTCTCAAAAGGACATGTATGGTATGTACTCACTTATAAATGAATATTAGCCATAAAATGTAGGTACAATGTTACACTCCACAGACCCAAATAAGCTAAACAAAAGAAGAAAGCCTCAGGTGAGGAAGCTTGAATCTCACTTTAAAAAGGGAATAAAGCCCCTCAGAAGATGGCCTGGAAAGATGGCTTAGCAGTTGAGAACACTGACTATCTTCCAGAGGTCCTGAGTTCAATTCCCAGCAGCCACATAGTGGCTTACAACCATCTTAAATGGGATCTGATGCCTTTTCTGGTGTGTCTGAAGAAAGGGACAGTGAACTCACATACATAAAATAAATAAATAAATCTTTAAAAAATAGAAGAGGCAGAAGGAGGGAGGAGGGAACACAGAGGGAGGGGGCATGGAGAGGGCAATTGAGGGTTCAGGATCAGGTGTGGGGAAGGATAGGAGAAATGGCTAGATGGCCATGAAAATGAATGGAAATCTGCAGTAACAGTAGAAAGAAGGTGGGAAGCATCTTCAGGATGAGACAGAGACCTGGGATAAGGGATGTGTCCAAGGATCAGTGAGAGTGACATCAGCTGTGACTTACCACATTGGGGATATGGAACATGAAGAGGCCACCTCCTATAGTCAAGCAGGAACTCCAGTGAAGCAAGTGACATCAAACTACCCACAAAACTTTCAATCTAAATTTATAGTAAAAAATGGCCATTTTCGTTCAATGCAATCCCCCATCAAAATACCAATCAATTCTTCAAAGAGTTAGACAGAACAATTTTGCAAATTCATCTGAATAACAAAAAACCCAGATAACTTCCTGGACTTCAGGGGAATCACTATCCCTGAACTCCATTTATGGGAATAGAAACTGTCATGGAGATGGAGTAGAGACTGACCAATGGGAATGGCCAACCAATAACTGGCCCAAGTTGAGGCCTATCCCATAGGCAAGCACCAATCCCTTACACTATTAATGGTACTCTGTTATGCTTGCAGACAGGAGCAAGTTGTTCTCTGAGAGACTTCACCCAGTAGCTGACTCAGACAGATATAGATATCCACAGCCAAACATGGATGGAGCTTGGGTACTCTTATGGAAGAATGGAAGGAATAATTGTGGGCTCTGAAGTGGATAGGAACTCCACAGAAAGACCAACAGCGTCAACTAACCTGGACCCTTGGGCTCACAGAGTCTGAACCACCAGTCAAAGAACATATACAGTATGGACCTAGATCTTCCTCACCTATATGTAGCAGATTTGCAGCTTGGTCCTCATGTAGATCCTGGAAAACTGGAATGAGAGCTATCCCAAAAGCTGTTTTCTGTATATGGAATATGTTCTTCTAGTGGGGCTGCCTTGCCTGGCATACGTGGGAGAGGAAGCGCCTATCCTCATAAAGATTTGAAGTGCCATCATTGGGAGATACCAAGGTGGGGTCCCACCCTCACAGAGAAGAAGGGGAGGCAAGATAGGGGAAGAGTTATGGGAGGGGTTGGTTGTGAGGGGGGTCATGAACAGAATATAAAACAAATAAGTAAAAAACTAAGGATGGCCTTGCTGGGCACCAATGAAAGGAGAAGCCCTTGGTCTTGCCAAGGTTGGACCCCCAGTGTAGGGGATTTTCAGGGGTGGCAAGAGGGATTGATGAGGGGAACTCCCTCATAAAAGAGGAGGGGGACATGTTAGGGGGCTGATGGAAAGGAAACCAGGAAAGGGAATAGCATTTGAAATATAAATAAGAAATACCCAATTAATGGAAAAAATAAATAAATTTTAAAAACTAAGGAGAATTGTTAGTATTCAGAAAGCTAGATATTTGTAGTCACATTTAGTTATTTTAACATTTTCATTCCATTAAAAGTTTAAATACCATGAAATAAACAATACTAACCTCTACTAGAAATAGTTTACCTTTTCGGCATTCCCAAACACATGTCTCTTTTTTCTGGGCTGGTCTGTTATTCTCCTTCCTTCTGTCACATTCAGTAGGCCATCTTGACCAAGGACAGAGGCAAACATACTTGGAGATGTGTGGGCACAGCAATTTCCATCTCCAGAGCCAGCTTCTTAGTAAAATAAAACATCATTTGACAATTTTTCCAATATTATTCATACCCAAAAGACACTGAATTTTTGTAAGACTGATCTCCATATTCTTAATCAGTGTGTCTGGGTTTGCAGATGGAGGCAGAAATTTTGAAAAGCTTAATAATTATATTTTATATTATTAAGACATCAAGTTGGAAATACTGTAAGTACTTGTAATCTAGAGGCCAACAAACAGAAAATGACAGCAAACATAAACAAAAACAATAACAAGCAAACAAAAAAAGCAAGAATATCCAGGCACAGTAGAGGCAGAACCTAGGGTAAGCCATAAGAATAAGGCAAAGGCCTCCCAAGAATAACTTCTTTCTCAATCCACAGAGCCAAAGAAATTTTTCCACATGGAACAGTTTGCCCTCTATCCCATGGTCATACTGAGATTGGGTCCTAGACTCACTGGCTGGCAAGGCTCCAGGATACCTGGGATCTCATCAGGGGTTGAGGAGTAGGAAGAACAGTTTATATTTGCAGTTCTTGCTCACAGCCTATTGAGGCTACTAATTTTTTTTTTGTAACAGTCGGTTCCAGGTGAAGCCTTATGACTACATTACTCACTTTCTTTATGGAAGAACCATGGTGGGTGAGAGATCTAGGTGCAGTTGCAAGTGGGGGTTACATAGAAGGAACAAGAATGATTAATATGGGCTGGTAGTTTTATGGGAGAGGAGCCTCCATCCCATCCTATGAAATCCTCTAAATCAGTTTAGATATTGAAGTAGAAATTTCCAAATTTAGGACATCAGTGGTCCTTTTCCACTGTATACTGATGCCAGACTGGGACTGAGAGCAGAACAATTGTGAGCGACTTTAGGTGTAAGAGGAACTTTTTTTGGACTACCTTGCAAACAAGCCAAAGCTCAGTCTTTTGTCACAATTTGAATCCCACAGTGGATACAGAAACTTTATAAAAACAAAGATCAAATCCAGTCATCCAGAAGTGTACTTCAGGTTGCTGATTAAACCAACAGATAGGAGGCAGATAGGAGGGATATCCAAAAGCTCAGTACCTTCCAGAATCAAAAGACTTCATGACCAGTGGAACGCCAATGGATGCTTTGACTTAGCAAATCTCAAGGTAAGATTTAGTAGAATAATAGTAGTGTTCTTCTTGGTCGGGTTTTGAGATTTATTAACAGTTTTAGGTATGGGTTTCATATGTCTGTCCTAAGTTTAATTATAAAGAGTGGTTTGATTATTCCTTAAAATTCATGCTATTTTTACACCAATAAAAAATGTGTTGCTTGAAGGGTTGCTATATGGATGAGATTTATAAATACTTTTCCTCTGGTATAATGTATAGCACTTTTTAGCACTATGAATACTAGCCAGTACAGGTGAAACTTCTAACTTTATATCAGTGTAATTTTAAAATTTTTGTAATGGTACAGGTCCTTCACCTGAGTACAGACACTTTAATATTCATTTCTTTCCCCTCTGTGAAAACAGGTGGAATATGTTGGAATTTATTAACTTAGCAAAACCACTAGCTTTCCATGATCAAAGGGTGAAGAAAGTAAACAAAGTCATACTCTGTATTTTGTTGTTGCTGTAGTAAAATAGTCAAAGGATAAGGAACTTGTAGGGAAAGGCTTTAGTTCAACTCATGCATCTTGGTAACAGTACATCATTCAGAGAGGTCAGAACAAGAACTCAATGCAAAAACTGAAGCAGAGACATGAGTGGAATGCTGCTTACTGGCTTGTCCATTTGGCATGGTCTCAATTGTCTCTATTTTCAACCAATATTAAAGAAAGATATAAAGACACTAGAAATTAGAGACATACAGGCTCATGGATTGTTAGAACTAACATTCTGAAAATGACCATTTTATAGAAAGTCATTTATGCAACCCCATTCAAAATACTCATCTCGTTCTTGACAAAAATTGAGAAAAAAATCCTAAAATTATTATGGTGCTTCCAAAGAGCCTTTGATAGCGAAGATGATCCTGAGCTAAAATTGCTATGCTGGAGGGATTATCATTCTAGACACCAAGTTATATTAGAAAGCTATAATAATAAAGACAATGTGGTATTGGCAAAAAAAAAACAAAGTTGAAGACCCAAACGTAAGTTTTCTTAACAACAACCATCTAATATTTGGCCCAAAGATGCCAACATCATAAGCTTGGTAAAATGACATCATCTTCAACAAATGATACTGGGAAAACTGGTGTCTGCATGAAGAAGAGTGAAATGAGATCCATATTTATCACCTTGCCTCAAAACCGAAGTTCAAATTGATAAAAATCCTGACTGTGACACCTGAAACAATGAAACTTCTTGTATTGGTAAGGGTTCTATAGAGTCACAGAACTTACAGAAATAATATATCTCTTTTTTTGTCTGTCTGTCTGTCCATCTTTCTCATCTATCTCCTATCTATCTATCTATCTATTATCTATCTATCTATCTATCTGTCTACCTATCATCTATCTGTCTGTCATCTATCTATCTATCTATCCACCCTATCTATCTACCCACCCATCCATCCCATCCATCCATCCATCCACCTACCTACATGCCTATCTCATCTATCATCTATCTATTTATCTATCTATCTATCTATCTATCTATCTATCTATCTATCTACCTACCTACCTATCTATCTACCCATCTACCTATCTGTCTGTCTATCTGGGTACCTGATGTGTTAGAGGTGAATACTGAAGTTTGGAAAGTAATGAGTATCCTGCCTTTCTCACCTATTCATTGTCTCCTGTATAATTGTGAGGCTCTTCTCTAGTGCTTGTAAAAGTAAGGGGAGAAGAGTGTTGCTATCTGGACCTACAGATAAGTCAGAAGAGATTCTCTTATGATATGTAAGTAAAAGTATGCAATTACAGAATCAATGTAGAACAAGAAATATCTCCTGCAATGTGTATCTTCATGTAATATCATAGCTTTAAATTTCTGGAGGATTCCTAAAGTTATTTGTGGTCATAAAATGAATGATTTTGAACAGAAGGAACAAATATCTACAGTTACATTAACTTCCTTGCTAATTCTATTACAGAATATTTATTTTTAAACTTCTTTATAATTATCTTTTCCTCCATTTCAGATTCTTGATTATCCAAGTTCTTCCCCAGCCCCTTAGACCTCCACATCCAGGTATATTTTGCCGACCTGAAAGCAGTTCCTTCTATTTATAGACATTAAACCCATTTCTTTCTTTCTTTTTTTTTGGAGCTTATGATATCTCTATAGTAATGTATAACAACTGAATTTTCTTACTGATAATGACTACAGTAGATTATAGCATAACTCCATATTCCACTTAGTGTTAAGGAAACAATATGTTTTGTTTCTGTATATGTCCAAAGACAATGTATCATTATGTGTCTGGTAACACAATATGATAAACCTGAGTTGGAAAGTAAAGGGAAAGAAATGTTTAAAAAGTTGGGAAAAATGCCTCTATTAAAGAGAAGGAATCATGAGTCTTGAAGACTAAATATTCTTCTTTACTTCATTTATCAGTCCTTATATCTGAGTAAGAAGTGTTGGAGAAATTTCTACACTAAAATTTCAAATATTGGCAACCTGTAGATCATTGTGCCCATCCATAGCCAGAGAGATGGATTTTTATTTAAATATTGCAAGCACTAAAAATCTGTCTTGTATAGGCACATCTAATTTAATAATGATTAAATTAGAATAAATCTAATCTAATGTAACATAATGTATCTTAAGAGTGATTATAAATTCTAGGAAATCATGGAGTTCTCACCAAAATAATCAACTGAGAGGCATTTTGGTGGTCTTTATTTTTAATTTTTTTTAACTCTTTAATATGTGAGGCATTTTTGCTGTTTTTAGGATAATCTAATAACTATTTAGTATGTAAGGATGATAATCCCTAACAGGTTAAAAACAACCAGGCAGTATTCCATAGATTCCCAATGACAAAATTATGATTCTGATACATCATTGTCTGTTTTCATCAATACAGTATTAATTTACTGCAGAGTATAGACACTTTTCATCCAATATATAATGTGCAAGACCAGGAAGGTAATTTATTTACCAATGCCTCTGAATGATCAAAAGATAAATGTACAGGTCTATAATCTTTTCTTGGAAGCAGATATTAATCTAAGTGTTCTATAACAGTGCTTAGCACTGGCACTTGAAAGAGTTGGTGCTTTTGTGCTTTAAAAGTAGGGACATTAGAAAGGGCTGGTAGTGGAAGATATAGTTAAATTTCATATTCCTACAGCTTTTATTTCAGACAATAAGAGACATGGTTCTAGATTTTCCCAAAGTTTTTTGCTGTTTTCAAATGTCCCAGAAGCCACTGACAAAGGAAGAAATCAACCTTACAGGAGACTCTGAGGAGTTACTAGAAGCCAGTCCCTGCTTTGAATTATTAACATGATTAGGTTGCATGTTCTATTTTAAATTCTCTCCTCACAAATACTTCTGTCCGACTGCCCTATGAAGCTGCTACTGATTTTTTCCATCTTACTGATTTTTATGGGGTTTATATAAAATCCCAGCTAATTGTTTCTCCTTGTATTACTTTCTTTTCTGCCTGTAAAAATCCTTTGTGATGGGATTCTAAGTATGGTGACTTCTAAAAATCTATACAAAGGTAAATGTTCAGGAAAAAATATGTGGTACCTTCTCAAATCAAAGTTGTTCTAGTACGTGTTTTTTGTGAAATATACTCTACTTCAAAACTCTATACTTAAACATTTCTGAATATCTTGGTGCACTTGTTAAAACTACATAATAAAAACCCAAATTAGTTCCCTGCTGGATTCTGACAAGTTGAAGACATGAAACACAAAACTGTTCTTTGAATTTTGTTCTGAAAGATAATTAAGATTATCATTTGCTGCCCTATGTGCAAACTACCTAGTGAAACTCAACCAGAGATGAGGAAATAGGCAGTTACAATCTGAGGAGACATTGATATTTATAGTTGATAGAAATAATAAAAAGACACCTTTTGAAATACATGATTTATATATAAAGTGTTTGCAAATTGATACAATCTAATGTTCCTTTGTAGATTGCTTTCTAATTTTCTTATTTCTGCACATGGTTTCAAGCCATAGAATAAGGAATAACATGAGATAAAATATGATATTGGAACTGTGTAGGGACAAAGATCATTCTCACAGTATAAATTCCTATAGTACACAATCACTCTACACTTGAGAGTATTTTGAGGCTCTTCAAATTAGTCTCTCTCTCTCTCTCTCTCTCTCTCTCTCTCTCTCTCTCTCTCTCTCTGTGTGTGTGTGTGTGTGTGTGTGTGTGTGTGTGTGTGTGTGTGTGTGTGTGTGTGAAATTTCTGACATTATTAACACTACTGGTTGTGTATGAAAAAGGTTAGCACCTCCCAGGCTTAGTTGACAACAATCAATATATGAGATTTTCCTTTTTTTTTCTTTTTTTTAACTCAACAAGATAGCTTTAAATTAGATTAATCATTTGAAATAAAAGCTGTGAAGCTTTATAAAAATTTATAATTTTAGTAGTTTTTTTAATTCCTTAATCTTTTTTTTACAGTCCAGTCTTTATCCACTCCCAGTTCTGCATCCTATACCTCCTCTCTCCCAAACCCTCCCCAGGTCTTCAAGAGGATGTTCCCACTCCTCTACCCTCCACTCCCTATCTTCTATCACCACCCACCACCCCCAACCCACTAGACCTTCCCTTTCCATGGGACCTCAACTCTCTTGAGGTTTAAGTCTATCTTCTCTCACTGAGTCAAGACCTAAAAGTCCTCTGCTAAATATGTATTGGGGGCCTCATATCAGCTGGTATATACAGCCTGGTTGGCTCAGTGACTGAGCAATTTCAGGGGTTCAGGTTAGTTGAGACTACTGGTCTTCCTAGGGTCACCCTGCTTCTCAGTGTCTTCCACCTTTTCCCTAATTCAGTCACAGGGGGCACAAGCTTCTCTCCATTGGCTAGGTATAAATATCTGTACCTGACTCTTTCAACTGCTTGTTGGGCCTTTCAGAAAGCAGTCATGCTAGCCTCCTGTCTATAAGCACACAATACTATCAGTAATAGTGTCAGGCCTTGGGGCCTTCCCCTGAGCTGGATCTCAATTTGGGCCTGTCACTGGACCTCCTTTCCCTCAGACTCTTCTCCATTTTTGACCCTGAAGTTCTTTCAAACAGGAACAATTCTGGATCAGAGTTTTTGACTATGGAATGGCAACCCCATACCTCCACTTGATGCCCTGTCTTTCTAAAGATTCCCTGTAAGAAATATCATCTAAGGTCCCTCCCTCTGAGTCCCAAGTCTCTTACCTGATAGATCTCTGGTACATTCTAGAGAATCCCCCTACCTCCTACCTCCCAAGGTTGCCCGTTTCCATTCTTTCTTGCTGGCCCTCAGGACTTCAGTCCTGTTATCCCCCAATACCTGATCACGTTCCCCTCTTCCCCTCCCTCTCCCTTTCCCTAAACAGGTTACTCTCTTCCTCTCCACCACCACCTCCTCCTCCCTCATGATTGCCTTCTTCTTCTTCCCAAATGGAATTGAGGCATCCTCACTTGGACCCTTCTGCTCATTGACCTTCTTGAGTTCTGTGGATTGTATCCTGGGTATTTTGTACTTTTTTGGCTAATATCCACTTGTTAGTATATGCCAGGCATGTTCTTTTGAGTCTGAGTTACCTCACTCAGGATGATATTTTCTAGTTCTATCTATTTGCCTGCTAAACTCATGTTGCCCTAGTTCTTAATAGCTGAGTAGTATTCCATTGTGTAAATGAACCATATTTTTATATACATTCTTCTGTTGTGTGACAAGGAGAAACTTCATAAGGAATTGAGAGAAAGGAACAAAATTCCATGAATTTCTGTAGCTTCTAAATTTCCCAGGATTTTGTATTTTAATTTGTCATCAAAGTGAATGAGATTATGGTAAGGGTCCTTCTTATAGCTTACCAAAATTACATGAATCCAGAGTTTTTTCCTCTTGTGCTCATAAATTTCATAAACATATAACATGTTTATCTAAATGCAAAAGAAGAAGTACACACTTCAGTATATTTTCACGAAGGAACAGAATCATTGAGCACATTAACAACAGAGTTACCAGGTCGCAGTGCTCTTTCCATACTTCTCTTCTGTTCAAGGATGAATATGGGTGGGCTTATAAAAACAATGTACTAACATTCTCTGATTTTGAGCATTATAAAACTAAAGACATATGACATTTTATGGCATAAGTTATGTAATTTTGAATAACTCAAGAAACTCCATGTTAAGAAGCATAAAAAGTATAACTGTTGAAAGCTGAACTGTGATTGAAAAAGCAAGCCAAACTTACCTAACTGATTGATTTATGTTCTGTTTCTATTCAGATAACTCAAGACAACGCTCATCCAAAGTCAATGAATGAAACAAATTACACTCGGGTGACAGAGTTTGTGCTGTTGGGCCTGTCCAGTTCAAAGGAGCTCCAGCCTTTCCTGTTTCTCATATTTTCACTGCTGTATCTTGCAATACTGCTGGGTAACTTCCTCATCATCCTCACAGTGACTTCAGACTCACGACTTCACACTCCCATGTACTTTCTGCTTGCAAACCTATCTTTTATAGATATATGTGTATCCTCATTTGCTACCCCCAAAATGCTTGCTGACTTTCTGGTGGAAAGAAAAACTATATCTTTTGAAGCCTGTATGGCTCAGATTTTCTGTGTCCATCAATTTGCTGGTGGTGAGATGGTCCTTCTTGTATCCATGGCCTATGATCGCTATGTGGCAATATGCAAGCCCCTCCATTACATGACGATCATGAGTCGCCGTGTGTGTATCATTCTGGTCATTATCCCTTGGTTTGTAGGTTTTATCCATACAATGAGTCAGTTGGCGTTCACTGTGAACTTACCATTTTGTGGTCCTAACCAGGTGGACAGTTTTTTCTGTGATCTCCCACTGGTGACCAAGCTAGCTTGCACAGACACTTATGTTATCAGTTTGCTAATAGTTGCAGATAGTGGAGTTCTCACAATGTGTACATTTGTCTTCTTGGTCGTCTCCTACACTGTGATTCTCATTACTGTTAGGAATCGTTCCTCTGCTAGCATGGCCAAGGCCAGATCCACCCTAACTGCCCACATCACTGTAGTCATACTATTCTTTGGACCATGCATCTTTATCTATGTGTGGCCCTTTAATGGCTATTCACTTGACAAAGTCCTTGCTGTGTTCTACACCATCTTCACACCCATTTTAAACCCACTTATCTACACTCTGAGGAACAAAGATGTGAAAGCGGCTATGTCAAAGCTGAGGAGTCGCTATCTGAAACCTGGACAGGTTTCTTCATTGATAAGAAATGTTCTTTTTCCGGAAACATAGTAAAATTACAGTATTGACAGGATTTTCATTTCCCCTCTAAAACATTTCCAAAATGGAATTGCTTTTACTTCTAAAAATAGTCATTTAGCATGTGAATCTATTTAAAGGTAACAACAATGTTAATAAGCTGAACACATTTCAATAGTCTTTTAATTATTTTGGTTCTTTGCTGTCTCTTTTTTTATTTTTAAAATTAAGATGATCTTAAAACAAAAGGTTGTCTTTCATGTGAATCCAACTATGACATTTATTGAGTTGTAAATACATTTTTGCCTTGGATAGTTGGAAATAAATTTTATATTCAATCTGTCGAGTAAATTTATTTGTTGCAAAGAATGGAATTCATTTTATACAAAAATTTAAAAGAAAATAGGATTTTTTTCTAGGTCTATGTTTACTGTACATAATACAGCTTTTTGAGAATACCGTGCGCTGCCTCAAATTTAATATTTTAGTATTTTGCATTCAACTGACCAATGCACGGAGTTTACTATTTGGTATCAGGCTCTGTAATATTGGGGGTAGTTTTTGTACAAAGGAATATAATTAAATGAAAATCAATCACAGTAGGTTAGAACATGAACAGATTATTTTGGAAATCCAAAGAGAGTATGAAGAACATCAATTCCTGGAGCAGATTCTTCCGTCTCATCAGCAAAGTTCTAATACTGCATGAAAAAAAGATCCTTAGATGTTATTGAAGCTTTATAAAGACCAACGGTGCTTGCTGTAGCTTATGTAATAGCCAGGTTGCTAGAACTACACATTATTTAAATAAACAACAATTTCCACCAATTCATATAAGAAATCATCATATGTATAATCCTACACAATTTGGCTGAGGTAGGTTTAAAGGCACCATCAAGTGGTATGTATAAGTATTTTTGAACACACATAATATAATTATGCCAAATAAATACCTTTGTCTCAATTTAGACTTTGGATATCATGGAAAGATTCTCACAGCCAGTTAGGCAACAGTGAAATAATTTAATTTTCATCCTCCAAAAGAAGTTTTGTATTTCTTTATATGTGATAATAAATGAGCCATTGCTATTTTGAAGCTTTACTCAGAGGGATCAAAAATGTATGTGTGGAATACTTTTTTTGGCATATGTACCTATAAATATTTTACCTAATATTTATCTTTTGATATGGAATTATAATTATATAAAATGATTAAAAATTCATGGATAACAGGAGATGATATTGCAAGTTTAAATATCAGGAGTCATAGAATAATTTTGGGAAATCAGAAAAAATGAGTGACCCATAAGGAGGACAGACATAAATATCAGCACTGTTTTGAACATTGGTTATCACATCAGTTGTCCTCCTCAGAGTAGGCAGCCATAAGGGGAAATCAGTATTAGTTTTCAGTTGATTGATTTTTTTTTTGTTCCCCAAGTGCACACATACTACATATCCATAAAAAACCACAGGAAGCATAGTTGAGACTGTGGATGTGTCAGTGCATTAGTTTCACCTTAAGTAAGGTTTATCTGCTCTTGATACGGCTGATGCCATTTAGTGATATACGGTCAGATGAGACAGATATCTGAAAACTTGCCATTTTCTGTGATTGACCATTTATTTATGTAAGAATGATTCTTCAACAGATGGCAATGTCTCTTCTTTCTTCTCATCATGACTTTTCTCATTCTTCTCACATGTCAATTATTTGGGTCACTAGTTGATTTAGTGAGGTTTACTTATAGAAATTGCATTCTACAAAGACATCCTTTGCCACAGCACATATTTTAAAGTGATAATATGACAGTAAAATAATGTTAATTTGTGTAGTATTTATGGTGCTGTTAAATAACCACATGCCTTAATAAAACACAAGAGAAGCTGGAATTGTAACTATAGTCTTTACAGATGATAAACCCAAGATATGATAGGTACAGTGAATTAAAATTTAACATTAGATCCTATATTTTAATGACTAAAACATACAGTTCCAAAAATTAAGAGAAAAATTAAGCTAGGTTTCTCTGCCCATCATTCTTTCAGATCCACTAGAAGTAATCTTTTTTACATTCACTCTACTTCCAGATAGTTTTGGACTGGAGAATCTTGGCTTCAAAAAAAAAGCATACTTTAGCAAAAATAGCAAGATTTTCAGGAACCCACATATTTGGCTAGTGAGCAGGGGATAAGCTAGTCATTGGTACAGTTCTTAGGAATACAGTTGAGTACAGTTTGGTGATATTTGAATTATCAGGACAAAGTACTGACAGGAGCTAAGGCCAGGGTTGAGTCCTCTCTGGAAGGCAGCAAGGGGGAGAGAGTTAGTGTAGACAAGACTTGGTCTTGCAGTTGGGTAAGGTTGCTATCTATAATAACATTTACCTGTCTTGATTCTATGCTTCTCTGAAACCAGAAGCTGAAGTGCAGTTAATTGCTTGGGTTCCCTTCTTTCTTGCCCAGAAGCCTTCCCTGTCTTGTTTGCTAGGCACGAGGGAGGCTTGAAACAATTAATTTTTATCAAACCAATGGAAGAGTGTTGAAATTACAAAAGGAAAAACACAAGCAAGTATGATAAAAAAAAATATATACGTTCATATATTCTTCCATACACACTTGCTGGGCACAACCACTTTTCTTAACAACTTAAATGCTTACACACACACACACACACACACACACACACACACACACACACACACAATTATGTATGTGTCAGGAGCAAAAGCTCAAGCACCAGCACAGAAAGAATTCACTCATTCTAGATAAAAAATAATCTTCAACATTCATTGCATGGAAAAAGAAAAGTTTCTATCCTTCTATTGTAAAGTTAAAGAAACTCAAGTCTGTAAGAAAAAGGGGTTGTCTTATCAGTAAGAAGAAGCCTGCCTTGCTGTGAGGGGAAAAAAAAAACTGTCCCATTGTAAGGAGACGCCTTCATACTCTCCCTGTTCTGTTTGCTTCTTTTTCCCTCATCTGTTTCTCCATTCCTCTCTACAATGCTTCTATCTTAGTGGACAGAAAGAAAGCAATCCACTAAAATTGGTGATAAGAAAAGGCTGACAACTCTCTCACTGTGTATTCATTATAGTACTTGAAGTTGTAGATACAACAAAAGGTGATCAAAGGAATAAAATTAGAAAAAAAGAATTCAAGATATCATTATTTGCGGATGACATGATAATATACATAAGCAACCCCCAAAATTCTACCAGAGAACCCCTTTAGCTGATAAACAACTTCAAGAAAGTGGCTGGATAGCAAAATTACTCAAATAAATCAGTAACCCTCCTTCCAAATGATAAACAGGCTGAGAAAGAAATTAGGAAAAGTGCACACTTCATTGTTATCAAAAATATTATAAAGTATCTTGGTGTAACTCTAACCAAACAAGTAAAAGATCTGTGGGACAAGAACTTCAACTTCCTGAAGAAATTGAAGAAGATATCAGAAGATAGAAGATACCCCATGTTCATGGATAAGTAGGATTAACATAATAAAAATGTCCCTTCCAGTGTCCTGAGCAAACCTTGGGTGCTGGCTATGCACCTACTCCTATAACAGAGAAAGCCTGACTCCCAGGTGCTCTAACATGCCCAGAATCAGAGGTGAGGAGCCCACAACAATTGTCCCAACATCAGGAGTAACTGAGAATCCCAGGATCCAGGGACACAGGAAATCCCTGCCCTGCCAATGTCACAGGTTCCTTCAGGTCTGAACCAGTACCCTAGCAGACCTTGGTCGCTGGCTCCATATCCAGTCCCACAACACCTAGAAGAAACCTAACTCCCAGGTGCTTTGAAACACCCAGGATCCCAGGAGAGACCACAACATCTGTCCCAAAACCCACCCAAACACCCAGAGTAACTGGGTACCCCAGGATCCAGGGACACAGGAACCCCCACTCAGACAGGGGTATGGATCCCTTCTGATCTGAACCAGTACCTTGAACAGAACTTGGGCGCTGACTGCACCACTCCTTTAAAACCCAGAGGGAGCCTGACTCTTAGGTGCTCTGAAACACCTAGGATCCCAAGAGAAGCCAAAACATCTGCCCCAACACCTGGCCCAACAACTGGAGTAACTGGGTCCCCCAAGATCCAGAGATGCAGGAACCCCAAACCAAGTAGTAGCACAGGTTCCCTTCTGATCTAAACGAGTACAGCTAAACTCTGAGCAGCTAAGCTCTGAGGAGTTCTGACACAGCCAGGATCACAGGCTAGTCAGAGACAGCAAGGGAAGGTAACACTAAAGATAACCAGATGGCGAGAGGCAAGTGCAAGAACACAAGCAACAGAAACCCATGTTTCTTGGCATCATCTGAACACAGTTCTCCTACTACAACAAGCCCTGAATACCCTATCACACAAGAAAAAGCAAGATTTGGCTTTAAAATCACATTTCATGATGATGATAGAGGATTTTAAGAAGGACATATATAACTCCTTTAAAGAAATACAGTAGAACACAGGTAAACAAGTAAAAAACCTCAAAGAGGAACCACAAAAGTGCCTTAAAAATTACAGGAAAACACAACCAAATAGGTGAAGGAGTTGAACAAAATCATTCAGGATCTAAATATGGAAATACAAAAATAAAGAAATCACACAGGGAGACAACCTTGGAGATAGAAAGCACAGGAAAGAGATCCCAAGTCATGGATGAAAGCATCACAAACTGAATACAAGAGACGGAAAATGGAATCTCAGGTGCAGACGATACCACAGAAACAAAAGAAAATGCAAAATGCAAAAAGTTCCTAACCCAAAACATCTAGGAAATCTAGGACACACTGAGAAAACCAAACCTAGGGATGGATAATAGGTATAGAAGAGAGCTAATATTCCCAACTCAAAGGGCCAATAAATATCTTCACCAAAAATATAGAAAAAACCTTTATAACCTAAAGAAAAAATGCCCATGAACATAAAAGAAGCCTAAAGAACTCCAAATAGACTAGGCCAGAAGACACATTCCTTCCAAAACATAACAATCAAAACACCAAATTCACAAAACAAAGAATATTAAAAGCAGTAAGGGAAAAGGGTCAGGTAACATATAAAGGCAAACCTATCAGAATTACACCAGACTTCTCAACAGAGACTCTGAAAGCCAGAAGGTCCTGAGCAGATATCATACAGACCATAAGAGAACACAAATGCCAGCCCAAGTTACTGTATCCTGCAAAACTCTCAATTAACATAGATGGAGAAACCAAGATATGCCATGACAAAACCAAATTTATACAATATCTTGACACAAATCCAGCACTACAAAGGATAATAGATGGAAACGTCCAACACAAGGAGGGAACTACACCCTAGAAAAAGCAAGAAAGAAATATTCTTTCAACAAGTGCAAAAGAAGATAGCCACACAAACATAATTCAATCTCTAATGATAAAAATAACAGGATGTAACAATCACTTTTCCTTAATATCTCTTAACATCAATGGACTCAATTCCCCAATGAAAAGATACAAACTGACTGGATGTGTAAACCGGACTCAGCATTTTGCTACATACAGGAAATGCACCTCAGTGAGAAAAACAGACACTACTCCAGAGTAAAAGGATGGAAAAAAATTTCCAAATAAATGGTCCCAAGAAATAAGCTGGAGTATATTCACCATCAACCATAAGTTTTCAAAAACAACAAGAAGGACACTTCATCCTCATCAAAGGAAAAAAAACCTATCAAGATGAACTTGCAATTCTAAACATCTATGCTCCAAATGCAAGGCCATCCACATTCATAAAAGAAACTTTACTAAAGCTCAAAGTACACATAGCACCTCACATGATAATAGTGGGAAACTTCAACACCAAACTCTCATCTATGGACAGATCACAGAGATAGAAACTGAGCAGAGACAGTGAAACTAACAGAAGTTTTGAACCAAATGGATTTAACAGATATCTATAAATCATTTCATCTTAAAACAAAAGAATAAACATTCTTCTCTGCACTTCTAAGTACCTCCTTGAAGATTTACCATATAATTGATCAAAGAACAGACCTCAACTGATACAAGAAGATCAAAATAATCCCTTGCATCCTATCAAATCACCACAGACTAAAGCTGGTCTTCAATAACAACAAAAATGCATGAAAGCACACATACACATGGAAGCTTTAACAACACCTACTCAATGATAGCTTGATCAAGGAAGAAATAAAGAAATTAAAGACTTTTTAGAATTTAATGAAAATGAATGCACAACATACCAAAACTTATAGGACACAATGAAAACAGCCCTAAGAGGAAAACTCATAGTTCTGAGCGCCTTCAAAATGAAATTGGGAAGAGCATACACTAGCAGTTTCACAGCACGCCTGAAAGCTCTAGAATAAAAAGAAGCAAATGCACCCAATAGTAGTAGACTGCAGGAAATAATCAAACTCAGAGCTGAAATCAACTAAGTAAAAACAAAAAGGACTATACAATAAGTAAAAAACCCAGGAGCTGGTTCTTTGAGAAAATACAAGATAGATAAACCCTTAGCTAGACTAACCAGAAGGTACAGTGACAGTATCCAAATTAGCAAAATCAGAAATGAAAAGGGAGACATAACAACAGAAAATAAGGAAATTCAAAAAATTATCCAATCCTACTACAAAAGCCTATACTCAACAAAACTGGAAAATCTGGAGGAAATGGACAATTTTTAGACACCTACCAGGTTAAATCAGGATCAGATAAGCCATCTGAACAGTCCCATAGCCCCTAAAGAAATAAAAGCAGTCACTAAAAGTCTCCCAACCAAATAAAGCTCAGGAACAGATGGATTTAGTGCATAAGTTTATCAGACCTTCAAAGAAGACCTAATACCAATACTCCTCATACTATTCCACAAAATAGCAAAAAAGAGAACACTACCCAAATCTTTCTCTGAAGCCACAATTATAACACAAAGATCCAACAAAGAAAGAGAACTTCAGACCAATTTCCCTTATGGATATCAATGCAAAAATACTCAATAAAATTCTCACAAACTGAATCCAAGAACACATCAAAATGATCATTCACCATGATCAACTAGGATTCATGCCAGGGATGCAGGGATTGTTCAATATACATAAATCTATCAATGTAATCCACCATGTAAACAAACTCAAAGAAACCTCTATATGATCATCTCATTAGATGTTGAGAAAGCATTTGACAAAATTCAATACCCCTTCATGATAAAAGTCTTGGAAAGACTAGGAATTCAAGGCCCACACCTAAACATAGTAAAAGCAATATACAGCAAACCAGCAGCCAAGATCAAAGTAAATTGAGTGAAACTTGAAGCAGTCCCACTAAATACAGGGACTAGACAAGGTTGCCCACTCTCTCCCTACATATTCAGTATAGGAAGTGCAAGCCAGAGAAATTAGAAAACAAAAGGATGTCAAATGGATACAATTGGAAAGAAAGAAATCAAAATATCACTATTTGCAGATGATATGACAGTATACTTAAGTGATCCCAAAAATTCCACCATAGAACTCCTAAACCTGATAAACAGCTTCAGCAAAGTGGCTGGATATAAAATTAACCCAAACAAATAAGTAGCCTTCCTCTACTCAAAGGATAAACAGGCCAAGAAAGAAATTAAGGAAATTATTGCCATCACAATAGTCACAAATAATATAAAATATCTTGGTTTGACTCTAACCAAGAAACTGAAATATCTGTATGACAAAATTTCAAGTCTCTGGAGAATGAAATCTAAAAAGATCTCAGAAGATGGAAAGACTTCCCCTGCTTATGAATTGGTAGGATTAATATAGTAAAAATGGCCATCTTGCTGAAAGCAATTTACAGATTCAATGCAATCCCCATTAAAATTCCAACTCAATTCTTCATAGAGTTAGAAAGAACAATTTGTAAATTCATTTGAAATAAAAAAAATACCAGTATAGCAAAAACTCTTCTCAATAATAAAATAACTTCTGACAGAATCACCACTCCTGACCTCAAGCTGTATCATAGAGCAATAGTGATAAAAAAGTGTATGGTATTTGTACAGAGACAGGCAGGTGGATCAGTGGAATAGAATTGAAGATCCAGACATGAACCTACACACTTATGGTCACCTAATCTTTGACAAAGGAGCTAAAACCATCCAGTGGAAAAAAGATATCATTTTCAATAAATGGTGCTGGTTTAACTGGCATTCAGCATGTAGAAGAATGCATTCTTATCACCTTGTACAAAGCTCAAGTCCAAAAGGATCAAGGGCCTCCACATAAAACCAGATACACTGAAACTTATTATAAGGAAAGTGTGGAAGTGCCTCGAACACATGGACACCAGCCTATGCTCTAAGGACAACAATTTGGGAAAAGATCTTTACCAATCTTACATCTGATAGAGGAGTAACATCCAATATAAACAAAGAACTCAAGAAGTAAGACTCCAGAGAATCAATAACAGTGGAATGGATATAGAAAACGAAGCTCAAGAAGAAGAAAAATGTGGATGTTTCAGTATTTCATAGAAAAGGTAGCAAAATACTCACAAGAGGAAATATTGAAACAATTTGTGGAGCAGAAACTGAAGGAAAGGCCATCAAGAGACTGCCATACATGGGGATCCATGTCACATGTAGTCAACAAACCCAGTTACTATTGGGGATGCCAACAGTTCAATGCTGACAGGAGCCTGTTATATCTTTCTCCTGATAGGCTCTGACAGAGCCTGACAAATACAATGGCAGATGCTCCCAGTCAACCATTGGACTGAAAACAGGGTCCGTGTTGGAGGAGTTAGAGAAACGACTGAGGGGGTTTGCAACCCCATAGGAAGAACAACAATATCAACCAATCAGACACCCTAAAGCTCCCACTGACTAAACTACCAACCAAACAGTATATGTGGAGTGACCCGGGCTCCAGCTGCATATGTAGCAGAGGCTGGGCCTTGTTGGGTATCAATGGGAGATGAGGCCCTTGATCCTGTGAAAGCTTGATGCCCAGTGTTAAGGAATTCCAGAGTGGGAGGCGGGAGGGAGTGGGTGTGTGCATGCAGGAGCACCCTCATGAAAGGAGGGGGTAAGGTATGGGATGGGGAGTTTTCACAGGGGAAACCCCTGGAAAGGGGTAATGTTTGAAATGTAAATAAAGAAAATATTCAATAAAAGGAAAGAAAAATAAATGTAGTCAAATGGTCATGTTACCAAAAACAATTTACAAATTCAATTTCCATCAAAATTCCAACACATTTCTTAATGCACCTTGTCAGGTCAATTCTAAATTTCATATAAAAAAACAACCAACTAAGCAACCAAACAAATAAACAAACAAAAATCCATGATAACTAAATTAATTGTGAACAATAAAAGAACATCTGAAATCATCACCATTCCTCACCTCCAACTGTACTATAGAGTAATAGCTATAAAAACTACATGGTATTGGTATAGAAACAGACACGCTGATCAATGGAATCAAATCAAAGACCTTGAAATAAATCCACATACCTATGGACGCTTGATTTTTGACACAAATGTCAAAACCATACAGAGCAAATAACAACTCATTTTCAACAAATGGTGCTGGTCTAACTATGTCTTTTACATGTATCGCCATGCATAAAACTCAAATCCAAGTGGTTCAAAGATCTCCACATAAAATGAGATACACAAAGTCTAACAGAACAGAAAGTGAGGACTAGCATTGAACTCACTGAGAAAGTTTCATGATTAGAATAGGAATGGTCCAAGCTGTAAGATCAACAACGAATAAATGGCACCTTATGAAATTACAAAGCTTCTGTAAAGCAAAGGATACTGTCAATAGGACAAAAGCACACCCTACAGATTGGAAAAATATCTTTACCAACCCCATATCAGACAGACGGCTAATACCAAAAATTAATAAAAAATAAATAAAAACCTCAGGAACTTAGACACCAGAAACACAAATAACCCCCCCTTAAAAAAATGGGATCTGGAGATAAACAGAGAATTCTCAAAAGAAGAACCTCAAATGACCGAGAAGCACTTGCAAAAATGTTCAGTCTTTAGTCACCAGGGAAATGCAAATGAAAACTACTATGACATTCCATCTTACATTCATCAGAATGACTAAGATAAAAAATTAAAGTGATATCGCATGCAATCATACATGGAATATGAAAATATACATGGAACATTCTTTCATTGGTGATGGCAGTGCAAACTGTAAAACTACTTTGGAAATCAGACAGTTTCTCATAAAATGTGAAATAGTTCAACTTCAAGACCTAGTTATAACACTCCCGGGCATGTACACATAAGATGTTCTACTATACCACAAGGACACTTTCACAACTACGTTCATAGCTGCTTTAATGATAATAGCCAGAAACTGGAAACAACCTAGATCTCCCTCAACTGAAGAATGGATGAAGGAAATGTAGTGCATCTACACGATGGAATACTGTACTATCCCACAATAAAAAACAAAGACATCATGAATCTTACAGGCAGATGAATGGAACTTGAGAATATGATCTGGAGTGAGGTAACCTAGACCCAAAAGGATATGTATGGTATGTACTCACTTATAAATGGATGTTAACTATAAAATATAGGTTACCTACACTATACTCCACAGATCCAAAGATACTAAACAAGAAGGAAGGCCCAATCAAGAATGCTTTAATCTTACTTAGAAGGAGGAATAAAATAATAGGAGCCAGTCAGAGAAAGTTGGGTGAGAGCATGAACAAGGAGTGCAATGTGGGGTAAAGGGTGGTCAGAATCAAGTGCTGGAGGAGATAGGAAATATGGCCTGATGGCATAAATTATGGATAGAAATCTGCAACTTTGGAGGTGGGGAACATCTCAAGGTCATGCCAGAGACCTGGGATAAGGGCAGCATCCAAAAATCAATGGGGTGACCTTAGCTGTGACTCAGCAGCATTGGGGATATGAACCTGAATATGCCACCTGTAGTTAGGCAGGAACCCCAGTGGAGCCACAAGGACAACAACCTACCCACAAAACTGTTAACTGAAAATATATCCTGCCTACAAGAAATACATGACAGGGAATGGATCAGCGACCAAGGAAATGGCCAACCAATAACCAGCCCAACTACAGACCCATCCCATGAGCAAACACCAATCCCTGACACTATTAATGATACTGAAAACTGTTCTTAGAGAGGTTGTACCCAGCACTTGATTCAGATGGATACAGATGTACCCACAACCAAACAGTGGATGGAGCTTGGAAACTCTTATGGAATAGTTGGAGGACAGTTGAAGGCCACAAAGGGGATAGAAACTCCACAGGAAGACTAACAAAGTCAACTAGCCTAAAACCTTGGTGCTCTCAGACACTAAACCACCAACAACAGAACATGCAGTCTGGACCTAGCAGTCCCACACCCCACAGATGTACAGCTTACTCTTCATACAGGTCCCCAACAAATGGAGCAGTGGCCATCCCGAAATTTGTCGCTTGTCTGTGGTATATGTTCTTCTAGCTGGGATACCTTGTCTGGCCTCAGTGGGAGAGGATGCTCCTAGCCCTGTAGAGACTTGATGTGCTAGGATAGGGGAAGGGGCAGATATCAGAGGGAGGGCTCTGATAGGGGGGTCAGCTATTGGGATGTAAAGTGGATAATTAAAAAGTAACTTGTGGTCTAGGTTTAATGTGGACTGTCTAGTCTTTGGCCTCAGATGATCCAGACTTACACTCTATCTTCTCACTTCAAATAATCCAATGGAAAAAAAATCCCTGAAAGATGTTCTCAACCACTTCAGTTTAGTAGATTCCAGATAAAGTTGACAACCAATACTGGCCATCAGATGTTTGTCAACTTGACACAATGTCATATCCCCTTATATCCTGCTTAATTTCCAAATAAAAGCAGTATCCAGGTCATAACTATGCCTATCATGACATAACAATCTCACGTACAATATCAAACATATTGTGCATTTTTAAATAGATGGCAATGCGTGTTAAGGGACATTGTTTAGTGTCCCATAACTTAAATATTATCACCACTGATTCTATCCTAATTGATATTATATGATAAAAACTGAAGAAAGAAAATTTCCTTAATATATGTGCATTTATGTTTATTGATATTTTAACAGAATATGACAGAAATGCTCATGTGAATTATAACCCACATAATACTAACTTCTCTATTTGCTTTAGTTAGTATTTATACCTTCCTCTATACCCATTATCCTCAGCAAGCCCCACAGAAAACCTTGATTACTTTCCTGGAGGGTCTAGCTCTTTGTCATCCTGCTTGAATTAGACTGCTATAGTCTATCATTGATTTTAACCATGGGGCAGAATAACACCACTTCCTAAGCAATTTTCTAAACTCTAGATATAATCTTCCTTACCTGCATGTAGAGAGTATGATGTGCTCATGTTCACAGATGGGACTAGGGAAATATGGAATATTAAACTCAAAATCTTTTCTCTTCAATTGAAGGGACTTACATATAGACCTTTTCTACTTGGAAAACTGGGATTTGGTATAGTTAATAACTGGGTAATCTTTCATTATCTGCTGGAAAGGGGATTACCTAAATCCCCAGGATTAGTATGTACTCCAGACTTCAGAGCATATTTTCTCAATCAATAGAATCTATTCATATAAAACAGGTATAACGTACTCTACAAAATGGTCTACTTTATATATATTGCCAATCCTTCCATCATAGACCCTTGTCCTGAGTATTGTTTCTCAATCAATATAACCTATTCTTATGGAAGAGGTCACAGGTACTTTGAAACAAACATGTACTTCACAAATAGTAAACAGTGCTCTAGCCTTTTCTTTTTCAATCTAACAATCAGAGCACAGCCCATGAAATTATAGGTGCATTCATGGGAACAAAAGGCATTATAGTCATAGAAATCTTTGTATAGGAACAACTTCTTAGCTTGCTTATGTCTTCAGAAATATCTCTGTCCAGACCATATATATTTCTATTTTATATTGAATTTTATAATGAATTGCTGCTGTGCACACTCTACTTTGTATCTTCATGGATCAGTTAATACCAAGATCACAATGGGAAGCTCATATACCATGGTAAATTGGAAGCCTGTTATCAAATGTTTAGCTTTCATTAAGGCCCATTAGCAGACCAAGAAATGTCTATCAATGAAAGTATGTCTTTTTGTGACAATTATCACAATACAGTTTAAGGTGTGACTACATTGAGACTTCTTTGTTAAGTGCATGTCTGTTTCAAAGAACCTTTGACCTCTTCCATAAGAATGGGTTCTACTGATTGAATACCTAGTTATCTCCAGGAAGTGCAGGAGCCTTGCCCCTGAATCCAAAACATCTCTGTGATTTGCATATAAGAGATCTTCCAAGGTCTCCAAATAGCTTCCCTGCTTACCACTGACACCTCACATATTGTCAGGCCTACAGAATTATATGGTTGGAGTGGTAGAGGAAACTTCACAGTAGCCTGTTGAAGAGCTTCCCTGTCCCAGGCTCTGCTCACAGGTTGCAGCTTTCCAAGTGACTTGGTGTATGTTTGTAACACATCAAAATGAGTAATATGCTGATTTCTGAATACAAGTAGGCCTCATTAAATATTCTTCTTTCTTAATTGTTGAAGAGGCAGGAAGGAATTCCTTAGAAGAAATATCTCTGTTTGCCACCAAACACTGGACTCCTAAAATTTTCACTGAAGTGTAAGACCTTTACATTTTATTTGGATTTATTTCCCATCTTCTTGTGAATATACCATGTCCAAATGCTATTCTTGTGTTACCAAATCCAGATTAATTTCTATCTGCCTCTTACTTGGCTAAATCAGCATAATATCATCAATATAGTGGACTGATGCTATGTTTTGTGGAAGAGACAGATGATAAAAATCACTTCAAACTAAGTTATAATACATGGATGGAAAGATAATATATCCTTGGGATAAAACCATGAATATATACTGCTGGCCTTGCCAACTGGAGCTAAATTGCTTCCGGTGGTCCTCATGAATAAGGTATTAAGAAAAGAGCCCTGCACACCATGTACTATGAGAAACATTAATATGATCAAGTAATGACACCACATCTTGTATAGCAGATGCAATCAGAGTCAAAACTGAATAATCTTGTGATGGTCAAGTGTAATTTTTATGAACTGTCTGTGTTCTGCACAGACCATGAAAACCAGTCCTTGAGAATAACACTAATTTCCTCAATTTTCCAAGATATATAATATTGATTTTTGTTCATTATGTACACTGGCATTTCCAATGGCTTCCAATTGGCCTTTCCAATCATAATAGCTTCTACTCCAAATGTTTGGGAACAATTTTCTGAATTCTGACAATGTCTAAGAATGTCTAACATAAATACAGTACCTTAGAATAAGAAGATCTGTGTTTTCAGGATCAAATGACAAGTTCTTCCCAAGGCTCTGTTTAAACATGTTCCTGGTTCAAGGAACTATGTTCCTTCTCCATGTATCAGAGCCTCAGACAAAGCTTTAGATCTACCTTGGATCTCAACAGTTAGATTTGTAAATGTCTGTCCAATACTTCATTCAAGAGAATAAAAACCTGAAAACTGGCCCAAGTCTGGAATCAGTTCATGGGCCCATATTCCCTGTACCATGATCTAGTGAAGGTTTGCATTTTTTCTGAGAATTATTCTCTTTATGCAGATCAATCAAAAGTTTAGTAGGCTTCTTATTTTATTTCATTCCTAAAAACATGATAATTGATTTGCCAGTAGAAAAGATCCATAGGAGTCCTGCCGCCATAGAAATCACTTGGCCTGTGCTACCCACTACTAGTAGGACTACTGTGGACATTGTGCTACTTGTTGTGCCTTTAATGTTTCATACTCTACTTCACTGCTCTTACTCTGGCACAAATTAAACTTGTGTTGTATTTACTTCATCAACTAAGTAACAGTAACCCCAACCCTAACTCTGACACTAGAGTAACAATAAAGCTCTTTTAATGTGATGGTACCCCTTGAAAAAAAGCTTTTCTTGAACTATACTTTTAGTGAAAGAGATGTCTTCTGACCTTACAACAATACATTATAAATCCACTCTGGCATTGAAATTTCTCTGAGTTTTAAAATCCCTTTATCAACAGTAAACCAAGAGTTATGAGGTATCTCCTGATCCTTTTCAGTATGGAATATTTTGACAAATGCTTCCACCAATCTACTAAATTAATGTTTGACAACTTAAGCGTGAAAGCTTCCATGTAAAATATAGACTCTTCATTCAGTGACCCTATACATATAGACTCATATAAATTCAGTTTTATGTTCTTTCTACCATTATCCCACACCATTAAAATTCCTTTCCATCTCCCTCTTGGATCCTGCTTAGCCTTTAGTCTGGTTATAGATCTAGAGGACATGAGGTACCTTAATATTGTCATGACTATCACCTCCTTTAGGAAATGTCACTGTTCATTGGGCAATAAGTGATCAATTCCTTCAGGCAAAGGTAGGGAGGGCAATACTGGAAAGTGTGTATGTGGAAGGACAACGCGTCCTCTGCTAAGGATATTCTTTCTTCTCTTGTTCTTGTTTTTGTTCTTGTTTTTGTTTTTGTTCTTCTTCTTGTTGTTGTTCTTGTTCTTCTTGTTCTTGTTCTTATTCTTCTTGTTATTGTTATTATTATTATTATTATTATTATTATTCATTAGATAAACTCTTGATAATCTGAGGGTTCAAGGTCTCAGTAGGGACCTTTCAAACATTCCTATCCTAAATACCATGATACCATCATTTACCAATTATCTCCCATACTTTAAACTTTAATACCATATAGGATGACTAATTTAGCTGTCACCTTACATCTAAGAATTAACTAAAATCCAGAAATTGAGGGGGCACATCTTTGCAAGATTTTTGCTTAATTTGAAATAGTAAGATCCACTTCTAATCTGGAAATTTGAAGTGGGAAGACATGAATTTAATCCAGATCTTTGAGGTACAGAGATTCTTCTCTAATCTTTCTATGCCTTCTGCTGGAAGCCTATATAAAGGCATGGTAAAGGGAAGCTTTTGTTCTTTGCCTGATTGATCTCACCTTATTAGAAAGTGCATTCTGTCACCGACATCAAAGATTATGTGTTTGGAATCCAGAATGCATTTCTTAGCATGATAGATGAACTTGCCAAGTAAGGGCAGGCAAGCAAAAGAAAAAAAATGTGTCCTTCTTTCCTATCTTTTTGCATGAGCTGATATCAGGAATTATAGGTTAGATTTAGGGTGGATCATTTGATCATCTTTTGTTGTTGGTATACTCTTTTATGGTCCATTCTACCTGGTGTTCTGCAAACTTCTTGTGCTGAAAGCTCTTTCCATAGATTGTGATGTTTTTCTTCTATTATTTTAGTGAAGATATTTTCTATGTTTCTTGTACTCTCCTATGCCAATTATGCAAAACAATATTTCATGGTGTCCCATATTCCATCCTAATTTATAGTATATTGTTGACCTTAACTGAATGATTGAATTCCTCTATCTTCTACATTGATGCTATATTTTAAATATGATCCATATTACTAGTGAGGCTTTCCAGTTAGCTCTTAGTTTGGTTTATTGAGATTTTCATTTCCTTTCCCCAAACATAGTATTTTATTGATTACTTGGGAATTTTGTATAATGCACACAGATCACAATCATTTCTGATTCCTCCCAGGTACCTTCACACCCTTGCTCCTAGTTTGTCCCCCAAATCCCAAACAACCAAGTATTATTGGAACTTGGTCAAACTCCCAGTGGCTACCTTCTTAAAGAAAACTGAGTCTTTTCCTAACCAAAGTTTTTAAGCTTTAAAGTTTATAGCTTTCTGTTTTTATTTCTTCCTTCTTCTTCTTCTTCTTCTTCTTCTTCTTCTTCTTCTTCTTCTTCTCCTTCTCCTCCTCGAGCATTAATATGCCTTCTAGTGGCAGAAAAGACCATGAACCTTAACAGGACTTGCAGCAGCTGCATGGATCATGGGAAACAGCATGGCCTTCAGTAGTAGCACAGACTATAGAAGTGAGATGATTGAGTTGACCAGACCCAGACTAACTCCAACAAAGGCTGCAAACTGGCAGTTTGGGAATCTATGCCTAAATTTCTGTTTCTCAGAATTGGGAAAGTCCAAAACAAGTCACTTCTCTCACACTCACCCAATCAGGAGTGGCTGGGATTTGCCTTACCACCTGGCTTGAGCAAGCCTGGATAAGGAATAGTTAATCAGCAGTGGTTCCAAACCTCCCTCTAAATTCCCCAGAGCCTTAACCAATCACAAGAGCACCCATACCCCTGAAGATAGACCCAGCCAATCAAGGCAAAAAAAAAGGTAAAAGTCACACTCCTACCCTAACAAAAGTTAAACTGACTGCAAAGCACACACCTCTCTCTTTCATCCTTGATGGTATACCCTGTGTGCTGGATCTCTGCAGAATAAATTCTCTTTGATGCTGCATACTATTCGAGTCTGGGCTAGAATTCTTTGGTGAATCACAGACCCTCACAGAAGTCTTTCAAGAAAACGTAATGCAGAAAATGAACCATTCTCCACTTTGGATATCTTATTGCTCAGAGTCAGGGTGAGCATACAGTTGGGCAGCCTGTCTGGGGGCAGGACTCACTTGAGACCCAAGCTGCAGTACACCAACCTGCCCTGGGTGCCAGCACCACTGACCATCATGCTTGCAGCTCAAGGGCAGAGTCTTCTCTGCAGGTCAAGCAGGGAATGCAGTGGTAGTGACTCCACACCAAAGGTGTGGCACAGATGAAAGGTGGATCTCCAGAATTCAAAGATCAAAGTTAAAAAGTCAAAATGATTTAATTAAGAAAAAAAGGCAGATGCTAGCAGCCAACCAGTTAATTAAGACAGACCCACTGGCCATAATTGATTATAAAATGACAGGTAGTTATCCCAGAAATCACAAATACATATCTCTCTAAATGCACTAAGGAGGTTGTATCCACATATCTGTAAAATTATATACATAAGTAATAATTATTTTCTTTAAAAATAGGTCATGATTTTGCAATGTACTGAGAGGTATCTGTGGGGGGTGCAGATAAAATGGAAATGGAGAAAGGATGCAATTATGTTTAAATTAAAAAATAAAAAGAAGGATGTGCCTAGTTCCATAGCAACTTGAGATATGAGGTGGGAGCATGGGGAGAGTCTGAGAGGTGGGGACTGGGGGATTGAATGGGGATGGGAGGGTTGACACACAGAGGGGGGCTTCCTGTTCTGAGGAGAAAGGGGCAGGGATCTACATGAGAGGGTGTTGGGAGGAGAGGATGGGCTGATATTAGATTGTAAAGTGAATAAATAAATGAATTTAATACAATAAAAATACTTATTTAAAAAATTTTAAAAAAAGGTTATTTAAAAGAAGTCTTTAAAGCCAGAAGGGCTTTCTAAGATATACTCCAAGTCGTGAAGGACATTGTCAAACAAGACACTATCCAGCAAAACTATTTAATAATATTAAGAAGAAATGAAAATTTCCAAGGTAAAAACATGAATGGAATACACAGCTATTAAAAAGGCTCTCCAGAGGATATTAAACAGAATACATCAATGTGAAGAGAATAGTAAAAACAGTCAAGATATCACAGAGAACAAATAAATCATGCCAAAACAGTAAAACAAAACGACCTGAGAATGTACCACAAAATCAATAAAAGTGAGAGGAATAGACAGCTATTGATGATAACTCTGGATAAATAGTGAGATTTTATGAGAAAATGGGCTCCATCATTTTTGTACCTGTGGAACCACATTGTATTAGATCATTTTCTGTTGTAGTGAAAAAATAACCTGGCCAAGGCAACTTATAGAAAAAGGAGAGCTGATTAGGGAAAAAAACTTCAGGAGGATAAGAGCCCATCATCAAGGGAAGGCATGATAGGAAGCAGAAAACATTGTGTCTGAGTAAGAATCTAAGAGATGACAGTTTCAAAGGTATGTATGAAACAGAGTGAATTGGGTGTAGCTCAAGGCTTTATTACTTCAAAGCCCTGTAATGTACTTTCTTCAGCAAAGCAGTACCTCCTAAGTCCCCTTCCCAAAGTTTCCTGCCTGACAATACAGAATGTCCTTACCTCTACTGATTTGTTAGCGTGTAGTAATTAACTTTTCTTTTCAGTTTTAAATTTAACTTTTCTTTTACCAGTTTTAAATTGTATGGTCTTTTATTGAGATTACTGATCAGGTTTGGGATGACATGAATAGAGTAAGGGATAATAGGAGAAGCCCTTGGTCCTGTGAAGCCTCGTTTCCTCAGTGTAAGGGAATGCGGAGGTGTTGAGGTGGGAGTGGGTGGGTAGAAGTGGGAGCATCTTCATAGAAGCAATGGGAGGGGAGATGGCAGAGAGGTAAAGGGAATAACATTTGAAATGTAAGTCTATAAACTATCCAATAGAAACATAAAATAATAAAAAATAATTTAAGAGTATAGTTTTACTCTTAAACATGTACACATGTACACTATCTGTTAACATAATATTTTCCTCCAATGTTTGGGATTTTGGGAGCCTCTTCATAAAGAAATAAATGGCTGTAAATCCGTGAACTCTAGTCTGCATCTTCTATTATTTTCCACTGCTCTGTGTGTCTGTTTTTGTGACAGTACCATACTGTTTCCATTAGTATAGCTCTGTACTATAACTTGGAAATGAGTAGCATACTTGTTTTTGCAAATATCCTACTTCCTGTGTGTTCTACAAGTTAATTTGTATATAAATCATATGTTGAAGATATACCCAAAACTGTTCATGAATCATTCTCTGAAAATAGCCACAAAACTGAAACTAACAAAATTGATTTGAATTAATGTGATAAAAGATAATTTCCTTTCAATAAAATCTTTCTAAACTTCAGATGTCACCACCAGTACAACAAGAATTTCATGGCTGCTCTAGTCAAGGTACCATCGAGGCAGGAACACACTTCATTACATAGCCAAGAATTAAATGCAAGCATCTCTCTTGGTTATGCCAAAGTAGACAATAGTTTCATCTTTTTAACAACTCCCACTGGGGTTTAGATTCCCTGTACTCTAAAAAAAACTTTCTCCAGTAATTGGTCCACATCTTTAAAGGAAGGGAAAGATATTCTTTAGAATGGCATACAGGCCATTAAAGCAAACAAAAGGCCTATTTTAAATTTTAAATACTACTTTGAATATTACGATTCCCATACTGTATGTTAGGAAAGGTAAGTTAAAGTATTATAGCAAACAAATTCATTAAATTTATTATGCTGAAGATGGTATTTTAAAAAATTGTGTTAGCAAAAGGGAGGTTTTGGCCTTTGAGGCATCAAATCCTCCAACTGAGCTGATTTCACTGCACAGGAATCCAGAATTAACAATTCCTGTAAACGGGCAAGAAAATATACTCTCAAGATGATGCTGCAGAAAAAAGGTCATTGGATAGTCAATGACTAATTACAATGAGTCTAAGAAATGTAAGAAAGGCTATATGATCATCCAGAAAGCTCATGCTACAAAAGTTTTAGTGTCCTATAACATTTTACAGACTAGGAGCTATTTTTTTCCAGTATCAAGGCACTTGAAAGACTATATAAATATATGCGTTTATTCAGAGTTTAAAAAGTAACTGGAAGGTCACTTTGTGATCTTAATTAGATACTTAGCCTCTGTAAAAATAATTCTTGGACCATAAATGAAAACAGGTGACCACTAGGTAAAGGGAAGAGATGTAAGATGTTTTCGATTCAAATCAAAATATAAATAATTTAAGAATTTTATCATGAGTCTTCTCTATAGAAGCAAAATAAACAAGATGGAAAATATATATCCCAATAAACATCTGTAATAAATTTTAAAATGGATCATATTTGATCTATAACATGCTATTGCTGTCTCAGAGGGAAATGTATTAGAACTCAAGCAACTGGATCATACTATAACGATGTACTTAGCACATTTCATTTCTTATATTTTCATATATCCATATCACACCCATTTTTGACTATTGGCCTTAAAGTTTATTTCACTTTTGAAGGTCTCACATAGAATTGATCTTGAATCTGTTTTGCATAAGTCCTACACAAAGTTAAAGGTTTTCTCACACAGCTTGTCATCCTTATAATAATATATTTCTAGATTATGATGCCTTTGTATAACAGACATTGGTTACATAGGAAAAACAGTTGTAGTTAATTGTATCTTTAAGTTATCTCTTTGTTGTTGCATCATATATTCTAAGGAATTCATATGAGACACATGAGTTCAAAGAATGTTTAACTATTTGATTATGAACATATATCCTTTCCATTTTGTAGGCATATGGTATGTTGGTATAAACCCAGATGCTGGTACCAGATTGACTTGTTTTAAGCAGTAACATTCATTCTTGATAGCTAGATAATTGTTAAAAAGTCAATAGATACTACATCATAGCTTTTTTATATACACATGCTAACAATATTCTTTTATCTTGTGTTCGCTATGAGAATTAAACACCTTTATCATACATTAAAGAATTCAGAGTGAAGCCTAGCACTTAATAATATCTTTACTGTAATTGATTATTTTCATTACTCCAGAAACTTTGAATGTTATATAAAAAGCCCAGTTAAGATAGTTTAGCATTAAAGATTATAACACAAGCAAAACTTATAGGTAAAAATTGAGACACCATGCCATTTGCTATTAAATCAGCAAATGTAAGCATGCATTTATCACAACAGCCCTTCTTTTGAATCTGCAATTTGGCATTTGAGGACACAGGCTCAAAAACATTTGAGTCTGAGTCCATGTTTCTTGGAGTTTTTAGAATACATCACAAAGCAAAAGATTTTAAAAAAAGATTTAAAAGAAAAAATATTCAATGACTATGTAGATTGCCTTCTGCATTTAAATTAATTTCTAACTTGTGTCTGTTTTAAAAATCACTAGATAATCTTTGATAATATCTTCATAAATACAGAGCAATGAATTTACCGTTATGATTCTATATTACTTGTTTATTTGAATGACATAACTGCAAGGAATCTAAGGAACAGAAGACAATAATAAATTAGAAGCAAAATAGTTATTTCCATTTAATCTTTATCTTTATTTCTATGTGAAAAGGTTAATGAAAAAAGGACCTGCTGAAATATATTATTTGATAAGATAAAATAATATAAATAGAATTTTTACCTTTCAAATGTCTTCTATATCATATAACCTTAAGAATATTGTTTAAAGTGATGTGATGCTTAAATTTTCAAGCTATGATCTGATACATTGATATGTTAAACATTGCATGCTTTCAAATCATTGGTTAACACTATCCACAAATAATAAAAATACAATCATACTGATACTAACTGTAGCTTGCTTTGGTTTTTCACTTCTGTATTTAAAGAACTTCGAGAACCTTTCTGAGTTGAATAAATGGATTATAAAAATGGATCCGCTGTGACAGAATTTATTTTAGTGGGATTTTCTGGAGATTGGCAACTTCAGACTTTCTTCTTTGTGACATTTACTTTGATCTATGGCACTACTGTGGTGGGCAACATCCTTATTATAGTCACAGTGGCAGCTACTTCTACCCTTCATTCTCCCATGTACTTTCTTCTTGGAAACCTCTCCTTCCTGGACATGTGTCTTTCCACTGTCACGACGCCCAAGATGATAACAGACTTACTGGCAGCACGTAAGAGCATCTCTTTTCAGGGCTGCATGGCCCAGATGTTCTTCATGCATTTCTTCGGGGGTGCTGAAATGACTCTTTTGATAGTCATGGCCTTTGACAGATATGTGGCCATATGCAAACCCTTGCACTACAGGATAATCATGAGTCACAGGCTGCTGAACAGGTGTATTATTCTTTCCTGGACAATTGGTTTCATACACACCATGAGCCAGATGGCACTCACAGTGAATTTGCCTTTCTGTGGACACAATATTATAAATAATATATTTTGTGATCTTCCCCTGGTAATCAAGCTTGCTTGTATTGAAACATACACTCTAGAGTTATTTGTGATTGCTGACAGTGGGCTGCTCTCCTTCATCTGCTTCATCCTCTTGCTTGTTTCATACACTGTCATTCTGGTCATTGTAAAGCACAAATCACCTGGCAGTCTTTCCAAGGCTCTGTCCACATTGTCTGCCCACATAATTGTGGTCACTCTGTTCTTTGGACCCTGTATCTTTATCTATGCCTGGCCGTTCGGAAGTTTTGCAAGCAATACAACTCTTGCTGTATTTTACACCGTTATCACTCCCTTACTGAATCCTATTATTTATACACTGAGAAATCGGGAAATGAAGAAAGCCATGAGAAAATTATGGATCCAACATGTTAGCTGCACATAGAACTTATGGATTGAACACTTCATAATTACCACAGCCTTTGAATATCATGGCTAGATAAACTAAAGACTAAGGGTAATGTGTTGCTTTACTTTTATGTTTGAACTATGCATTAATAAAGAGAAACTAGTACTAATCTATTACCGTTACATTAGTAGTAAAGGTTTAATATTTTCTTCATTTTTATTTAGAATGTTTTCCAATAATAAACATTTCTGCATGTTTTAATTGTCATATCTAAGAAAAACTTTCATTGAACCAAAGAACATAACACAAGCTATAGTGGCCAACATACAAATCCTGGGATGATATATGGCCTTGGAGGAATATATAATGCACATAATAATTATATAATAATATATATTTATATAATACAATAGTATATTATATAAATATGCATAGTATAAATAAAATTTACATATAATTAATATGTATTGATATGTAATAATTGTAAAATATTACGTATATTCCTCAAAGACCATATATATAGATTCATCTAATACACATGATGATGTTAGGCTAGTATCAGGCAAGGTAGCAAGAGCCATTGGTCCTCCAGACTCTGGGTGACAGTGGCCAGCTCCAAAAGGACCCAGTAGATTCTTGAAAGACAAGACCTTCTAGAGTATCAAATGTACAGACTTAGCTTGGAACATGGTCAGAAATTTCAGAAAAAGAAGCCTTCCCTCCTTGAACTCTGATTAAAACTCAATGACCCAGCTCTTTCATAAACAAACAACTCTGACTACAGATGAACTCTGGACAATTTTTAAGGTATGTGTTTCCCAAGGAAGTGACCCACTGCTAGCTTGATGAACTAGATCAGGGCTATGAATATGTTCTTCTATAATTTCATTCATTCAAGACCCTATTACCTACCCGAACAGTAGATCAAAATGTACAGTATGGATTATGTGATCATCTTATGGTGTTTCTGTCTCAGACCAAATAGAAGTGCACGACTCTGTACAAATGTTACACTTAAAATACTGCAGCAGAAAGGAACTCTACCTCTGCTGATCTCTTGGGTATTCTCACTTAAACACCTCACTGTAAGAACAAGTCAAAAAAAATATGAGGAGAGGTGGATCTATACTCCCAATCTTTCTCTGGCACCAAAGTTCCTTCATTGCCAGGGCCTATCACTCTAGTTGAGTGAGACTAGAACTTTTGTTTATTTGTGTGTACAATCATTAGGTTCTTTTCTTGCCTATGCTGTGCCTTTATGGAAACGGGCACGTTTCCTTGACTCATGTGTTATTATTACCCACAGTCTGGCTCCAGTAAGAACTGGAAGGCAGATGAAGGAGCAGAGATGCAGGTTAATCAATGGAGCACGAGGAGGCTTTTGGAAGGAAGCAAACTCTATGTGCCAAAAGTGGCCATTCCTCCACCATTTCAGGTTCTAATATCAATGGGAGGACTAGGGTCCTTCCTAATATTGTAGCAGATGCTACATAGAAAAACAGCCAAGTAACTATTTTATATGAAAGCAAATACTTTTCTGGATATCTAGAATGGGTTTCTTTTCTTCCCGGCCCCAGAACTGACTTCCTTGTTTCAACTTCACCTGACTCTCAATTGGTGAGAGGGGAGATGAAAGAGACAAATGTCTGAGCCCCATCCTAGGGGAAAATCTGGGAACCACACTGGATGCTTATTAATGAGGGATTTTCTACAGCAAGCAACATATTCAAGAAACCCATGTTGAACAGGGACAGTCTCCACACTTTAAGGGGACCTGGACATCAATTATTACCATTTCTTCTGTGACAAGATAATGGAACTTCATCCTGTGGTTTCTTTGGAATACAATAAAGCTCCTCACAAATTCTTATGCTGTTAAGTCTAGAACAAGGGGAAGATGGATATACTCAATTCTAAATTGCCCAGTCAGTACTCTTAAGTATAAATGGAAAACAACACAAGAGCAGTGTATCTAATTTATCTTGAAGAAATAGATCGGTTTTAAGGTTCCCAGTAATGTGGGAAATCAAATCACAGATTGTCTTTAAAAAGATAATCCTAATGCAGAAGAGGAGTTTAATGCACATGTAGAGCTAACTCATCCACCTTAGCCACCCACACTGCCTTCTTAGTTTTGAGCTTCTAAACTAATGCCACAGTATGTACCCAGGATGATGAAAATTAGAGTGGGAGAAAAGAAAGCAGCCTGTGGGAGAACACACAAAAAAAGTGGACCCAATGAAAATAACTAGAATGAAGATGTCAGCCTGCCAGTTGATCCCACATCCCTGGTGTTGTTGGAATGGAGAATGATGGTCTCCATGATGGGTGTCAGGGGTATAGTGAAGAGTAGAAAGAAGATGGTTACTTGGATGGTATAAGTAAGCAAGACAGCTAGCAGGACCATAATGATAAGAAGATGAAATCTCCTAGAGCCATATGCTTGAATCTAAATCTACCTGAGTATAAAATAAAAAGAGACAGACAGGGCTCTAAAGCTGGTGAGAGGCAAGAGTTTCTGTTTCAGAGTGGAAAGGTAATACAGGCATGCATCACAGCCCAGTGGGCAGTGGAAAACTCTAATGAAACAATATCCTGGAATTCTAAGATCCAATCTTTCAGGGTTCTGTCATCACTCTTCTGTGGTCAGTGCCTTTGGAAAAATCATGGCAAGTGTTGAAGTCCATGTAGTGCCAGAATGGCCACAGCACAACCCACTGATAGCCTGGGATCCAGGACACCCTAGGAAAAGTGGCTAGAAGCCCCAGGGTAGGTGAAGCACTGAGGGTCCAGGGTCTCAGCACCAGATATAGGAAGTAGAATCCTGTCTCCAAGATTTTGGAGAAACTTGTCTATATCATGGCCAATTATTCCCTAGAGGGTCCTTGTCCTATATTTTAACTCCCTCTCCATCTTAAATGGTAGTTTCCTCCCAAAGGCCAGCAAAGTAGATATGGAAGTTACAAATGGCTAAAATCAATTCTAAAAGTGATTGCTGTAGTACTAAGATAGCTCAGGCAGTGGAGGTAATTCTGTACCCCTAGATAGGGTCAGTAGGAAAATTGAGCTCAACTGCAAGCAGGCCATACACATGCTCAAGGTTCTCACAGATAACTGGTCACCTGAGAAAGGCCCAACCCTAGACCTCAGCCCCATGTCACAGATCATCTACCTCCTTAGCCTTTGACAGCCTGTAGTGCACTGGTGCTGTCTTCTTATATGTCAATCTCGTGACTTCATTTTTAGTTAAAATACAGTTATACAATTTTCCTCTTCCCATTCCTTACTGTAGTCTCTCTTATGTGTCCCACCTTTCAAGGCTTCATATATATATATATATATATATATATATATATATATATATATATATATATATATATATATATATATCTCAAGGAAAATAATAAGATTTTTTTAGAAAATCAACATGAAATTATTTAGCATTCTCCCTTTCGACATTCATTATACATTTATTGGTGAATTGATGATTATAATAGGATGCATGGATATTCTTAGCACCAATTTCAATAACTATGATAAGTCGCATTCATAAATATAAATGAATTTTAGTTAGGCCCATGAATAAATTATGATTGATATAAGATTTATAAAGGGCAAAATGTAATTCTGATACCTTGAGCCAAGGAGGCACAAACCAAGTCAGTAAATTCGAAAGTGTACTGAGTAAAAACTGAAAAGGAAATAAAGAGGAGAAAGTCAATGATATCCAGTTGAATCATAATATTATGAATGTACATATTCCACACATAATAAAGATGAAATGAAAATATGGGCCTTTATGTTAGGCAAATTATTAAGCAATTATATTTTAATGGTTTTATAGCAAACTAGTACAAAATAAATAGGAACTAATGATGATTAAACATCCAACAATCCTGAATAGTTACTGCTAGTACCTCAGCAGCATAGTTTTTCAATTTCTAAAAGGTACCAAACTTTCACTAATCCCTCTGTCTCTAGAACATGACTTTTAGCTAGTGGGAGTCAGGAAGTATTTCTTGTACTACATAAAACAAGTGAGGAAAAACATAAAAAACAGGAGAGAGAAAAACTATCCCAGTGGACTCTGACTGTAGTAATAACATAAGATGGTGAACAATGTGAAGAAATGCATTAGCGGGAACATCATTTAATTAAGTGATGGGGATTGTTTACCCATCCCCCAAAAGCAATGGATATACTAGCAGCACAAATTAAAAACTCTTGATTTATTTTTAAAGCAAAAAATGAGAACAGAAAGGGGAAAAGCCTAAGGGGGGAAGATGGAATTGAGAGTTAGGTGAAGGTGTGGGGTGAACTATTGTCAAGACATATTGCAGGCATGTCTAACATGTCCAACAAGGTATTTGACAAAAAGTGTTTTCTTTTTAAAGGTTGAGTCACACTTTCTTTGTTCATGCCCAAGCCAACATCTACTCTATAACAGTTACCAGAAGCTATATAGAAGGTCCATGTGGTGTTTCTGAACCCTACATTAGGAAGAAGCTCCACAACAAAATGTCTAAACTCACCATTCTAAACAAATGTTGGGTAATTGTTGTTTGACTTTCTTAGTGAAATACAGCAAATATGAGTAAGAATATTTTTATATCAACAAAAATCTTTATGGGAAAAAATGAGAATACCGATAAATTAAAGGACACATATGACAATGAGCAGAAAAGAAATAAAATTGATTAAGAGATATTTTTCACAATTAAATATTCTAAATTACATCACTGAGAAGAGGGCATTTCTACAAATGAATTCCTATCAAAACTAAAAAGGGAAATAAATTTCTAATTAGATTAATAAGAAAAATATAAACCAAGAACTGCAAACCTGGGAAGCAAACCAGCTGTGACCCAGTGTCAGGCCCATGGGAATTTAAAAAATTCCACAACTCATGGGGGTAGAGTCTGTCTCAATTGGCACAGGGAATTGCACTATTCATAGTAGAAGCAGCAGACCTAACATGAGGACAATATCTGAACAAGAAGAAACCCACTCATTCGAAGTTCCACAACTCATAGCAAATGCTGTAGACCCAAGCATTCTAATGGTGTCTAATCTGAAGTAAAGCTCACACAGACCAAGCATGTTCCATAAATTAGTGCTAGAAGCTGTGGAACAAAGGCAGAAACTCAGGTTTGTTTGGCAGTAAGATTCATAAGCGCTGGCAGTTCCACACCTCATGAAAATAGAAGCCATAGACTTATGTGAGGACCTGATCTGTCACAGGCTCATGGGGGATACCACAATACATGGCACAAGATGCACATTCAAGCAAGAGACCAGAGAAGGACCAGCCATAGTATTTGAGTTTCGTTTTCTTCTCTTACTCTAAATACCAATCCTACATAGAAAATCATACCACTCATATACAAGTTAATCTTATCTTTAGCCTTGTAAGCAAACAACATGTGCGTTTGTGTGTGTGTGTGTGTGTGTGTGTGTGTATGAATGTAAATCTTTAAAAACAGGAAAATATAAATATAAACAAAGAAACTTCCCATGACATGTTATATTTAAAACACTGAAGCAGTGACAAAATAAAGTGCATTCAAGTTGCAAGAGAGAAGGATAAGGTTGCTGATGAAGACAATCCCAGCAGAATAACACCTGATTATCTGATAGAAACATCTAAAGCCAGAAGGTCCTGGAAGGATATATTTCATTTTGTGAGTGACCACACATACTAAATCCCAATCCCAATACAAAAGCAACAATAAAAAAAAACTATTAAAACTGAAGAAGTGAAAACTCCCTATGGTAAAGGTAGACAAAAGATTAAAGAAATTTGTAAAAACTAAACCAGCCCGCTCTACAGAGGATGCTAGAAGGAGTAGTTTGGCTCAAACAGAAAGATAAATAAACTAAAACCACAACAGGGTATAAATAATAGTTCCAGGTTCATGAATCAAATGGATTCTAAGAAAACACAAAATTATGTGACCTCCTATACATTTTCTATAACTGAATATTATTAACAGTTACAACTCTGCAAGAAAATCACAAAGTAGCAATTGAATATAAGAACATGATAAATATGTTGCTACCTCCAAGAAAAACAGACCACTACCAAAGGCAGACACAACAATAAGGGGAAAGATGAGTAAAAGGCATTCCAAGTAAGGAAATGAAGCTAAGAAATAGCAAACACTTCTTATTTTGATATCAAACAGACTTCAAAACAAAAATAATGAGAAGGTAATTTCACATTCCTAAATAGAATAATCTCTCAAGAAGACATCGCAACTCCAAAAAAATAGATAACTTATTTCACAAAACAAATACCACTAGCTGTGAAATCAGAAATTAATCCCAATAGAGTAAAATAGTAGATGGCACCAAACCCTACTCACACTGTGCTGAAAAGTTTTATGTTCATTTGACACAAGCTAAAGTCATCTGAGAGGAGGGAATGTCAATAAAAAAAAATGCCTACATAAAATCGGGCTATAGGCAAGCCTGTAGAGCATTTTCTTAATTGGTGATTGTTGAAGGTGGGCCCAGCTCCTTGTGGGTGGTGTCATCCCTGGCTCATGGTCCTGGGTTCCATGAGAAAGCAGACTGAGGAAATCATGAGGAAGAAGATGGTAATCATAACCCTCCTAAGGTCTCTGCGTCAGCTCATACCTCCCGGGTCCTCTCCTCTTTCTGTTTCTGTCCTGGATTCCTTCAATAATGAACTGCAATATAGAAGTGTAAGCCAAATAATTCTTTTCCTCCCGAACTTGTTTTTCATCATGGTGCTTCAGTGCACCAGTAGAAATCCTAATTAAATACTAATAGACAGCTTAAACAAATAAAACTTTGTCAGAGAAAACCCTGGATTTAAATGATGATTATAAATTCCATAGGGCTAATGTACATCTAGGGAACAGCCCCTCCATGAAACATGAAAAGATACAGGCTCTTCTCTGCAACCATAAAACTTTCTACACACATAGTAGGGCTCAAAACACGTTTGAACATATACAGCAAAAATGAAATAGCATCCTATCTTACCGCAATGGACTAAGGTTAGATGCCAGCAACCATAGAATCTACAGAAAGATGGCACAACTTACCGAAATCTGTAGGAAACAGGAAGGAAATCCTAAAATGAACCTTTATAGTACTAAGCTTCTATAGCAGACATTTGAAAGATGACAAATATGTAAATAACGATATATCTGTTTTATCCTTAACATAGTCTTATATTTTGAAAAGCAGATTTAAAAAGCACTTGAAAATAGAAGACAAGTTAATGGTTACTTGTGTAAGTTTTAACCTTACATTGCTTGGCCATTTTTACATATAAATTATTGGTTGATAAATACACAGCACAGTCATAGACACAGAGGCAGAAGGCATGAACTATGAAAAAAATCAAACACTGTCAATGGCAGTCTGGTAATTCAACAAATGTTTCATAATAATGTTGGAAAACTACAAGGTGTAGTCCCTGAGAAGTTAGGTAGATGCCCGGACTGTGGGCTTTCTGTAATCGTTATCCCAACATGACAAAATCACAGCAGTCCTAAGCGATGAGACATCCAAAGGCAAGAGTCCTTGCTTCTGGCCATTAATTTCAACCTGGTACTTAATAACAGTGTAATGCAAATATGAATAGTCTGTGCAAATAAATATTACTCTGCTAAAAATGCTTAGTATATAAAGCTTTGCTTTATTAGGTAGTTCATTTCTTGTGATCTTTGGCAATTTTTAAAATGTGTTTTCTCTAGAGGAAAATTGGCCCACTTAGCAATGAGTGGGCTGAAATTTCAAGGACATGTCTTTGAAGTTGAGAAGAAATTCTATAGTGGACAGCTACAGTGGTCCTTGTCTTCTAAACTTAATGATTTTGCCCAATTCTGATAAGTTTGTGTGGGTTGTACCATTTGGTTCAGGCTTTGCTGTGCATGTGCTTTGTGTGCAAAACCACAGGGCTGGAGCTTAGGCAGCCACAAGAGCTCTGAGACGAGAAGTCTACACAAGCAGCATGTATCCATACCCCACTTCCTCACTCAGAGGACCGCCCAACTGTGAAATACCTCCCTACAAACAAGGAACGGTCGCACTTTATTCTCATGCCTCTAAATCCAAAGTATGTGTCACACTGCTCGCGTGTAGATATTGGAGTAGGTAAAGGTATTTATTCTCAATGCAATTACGGATACTAGAAAAGGTAGAATATGGGTTACACCATGTGCTACCGTAACCATTCAGTCACACTTGGAGGCTGTGGAGCACCTGCAAATGGGTGTGTAAATCCATTGAAATATTTACAAAGTTTGTGACTTTCCCTTGATGGAACTTGCAAGCAGAACTGCTTTGTAGGGACAGAATCCAAAGACCCACAGGACCCCTCAAGGGCTGTGCTGTCAACAGAAAGAAGCCCAGGTATCCCTCACTGATGAAGATGCCAATTATGCAGGATCCAGGGAGGGAATGGAGATCCATGAAATCATAAAAATCCAAAGGAGAACTGACAGAGACCTTAGCCATCCTTTCAGGGACAGACAGCACTAACCTGGGAGGCCTTGGATAAGGAACTGGGTCATCCCACACATGGGAGTGCCCACTCCTTTGGACACCCAAACATGGCATGGCTTCCTCAGGAAGTGCTTCCTGGGAAAACAGGGTCTGACCATTCTGAACTTTTCTTTAATTTTAGATTTAAGACTCCGAAAAGCTTCCGACAATCCTAAATCTGCTGCCTAAGAAAACCCCAGAAACAGGAGTTAAAGTTGAGAAGGATTTAGAGATTTTTTAGATATTCTGGAGACAGGATGGGAAAATAGATCTCAGCTGACTTTTGGAGGGAAAAGCAGTCTCCTCCCATGCTCTTCAGGGCTATTCCCGTTCATGTCCTGCAGAGCTCTCTAAGTGTGCTAAGTGTGATGCAGGCTTGGCTTGTGTAGTGCAGCTGAGGTGGAGGCTAGACAGACAGTGTTCCACTGAAACAGATCTTCATCTACAATGAGTTCTAAAGGTAAGGCTCTGCTTGAGGCAATGTAGGGCAAATGTTAATACATTCAGTTAGAACACGACAATAGACAATGTCAAGATGATCTGTTCTGATACACTAGCCCATTTTCAGTTGCTAGCTTGGAGGGAAGACATTCATGATTGTGCTCTAGTTGGGTGCTGTTCTCAGAGGTTGTGCTTGTCTACACATCAGAACAGTCTGCTTTCCCTGATTCTGTGGCTCTAGCCTCATGCACCAGCCCTCAGACCCGTGAAACATTTTCTGAGCCAATCACCCTCAGTCAGGGTGCTTCTATAATCCCTGTAAGTTTCCAGTGCTAAAACTTTACACGCTAGATCAGATGAAATCTCTCAGAAAACTCTACCAAGATTGTTTCGTATGATTCCTCTTAGCAGTGTCTGAGGCTCACTTGTCCCAAGACCAGGGGACAGCATAGTTCTCAGGAAGTCAGGGGACAACAGGCATAGCTCAGACCTTAGTAATGAGAATGGACAAGATGCTGAAGAGATGGGAAGAGTATACTCATACTCAAGATCAGAAATGCACAAACCAAATACTCAGATGGGGATTTGCACACAGTGAAGGAACTACTATCTCGCTCGTGGGAGAGCCGACTTGTTTTAACCACAAGAGTTTTGCTTACTTGAAGATTCAGGGAAATCCTCTAACCAGTCTTTGAGAATTCCAAGAGGTCTTATTGGGTATGTGAGGCCCAATTTATAAAAACAAAGAATAAGAAGGTAAAAGTTAAATTGCAGAAAAACTCAGGCTTTACTTGGGAAGTAGACTGCGGGGCCCTGACTCCTCAAGCAAGGGAGACTTTAGGCATCTGGATACTTTTCAGTTACTGAGTCTAGCAAGCTAACTGTTAAGCCTCATAGACTCAGCTTCACTCACCCTCCCCCAGAGGCTGATGTTCTGAATACTGTAGGAAGGGAGCCTGGCGGAGTAATGTCAGACACCATGGCTCTATCAGACACCAGAATGCAGAAATTGGAAAATCTATCACCCCAGTAAGCTAACACTGAGCACTTACATTCCAGGCCCAATTTTTTTTTTGTTTTGAAAATTGCACTCAACAATATATGTAAAGAAAATTCATAGAAACTGAACAATGCCAAGTGCCTTATTGAGTGAGAAACCTAGTCTACCTCGCTTACAGATGTACATCAGTTGTACAGACACTAGTTCATTTGAGTATACGTTGCTAAATGTTTATGGATGCAAAGAAGTATGTGCCAGTCATTTCTTAGTTGCACAGAAGGACGTGACCTCCAGGGTGATGTTAAGTTTATAGTAACAGAGACCTCTCCTTTTCTATATCTTAAGACTCAGGAAAACTAAATTCAATTCAAAGTTGAATTCAAGTCAAAACTAGCAGACAGGGAGTAACAACCAAAATTGTGGCAGGAGCTACTGAAACAGATAAACAAACACAGACACATAAAATATTGAATTAGTTCCTGGAAAATATAAAGAAAATTGGCAAACCTACAGCCAAAATAAGAAAAAGAAAGAAAACACACATTTATGAGATTAAAATGAAACCCAAAATATCATCAGGACCTAACTTATTTTCCACGAAATTGTACAAGTGAAAAAGAAGGGAGTGAAACCTCGTTGATAAGTGGCTATTAGCCCAAATGCCTGAATTACCCTAGATGCACAGAACACATGAAATTCAAGACAGATGATCAAAATGCGAATGCTTCACTCCTTCTTTAAAAGGGGAACAAGAATACCCTTGGCAGGGAATAGGGAGGCAAAGATTAAAACAGAGGCAGAAGGAACACCCATTCAGAGCCTGCCCCACATGTAGCCCATACATATACAGCCACCCAATTAGACAAGACGGATGAAGCAAGTGCAGGCCGACAGGAACCGGATATAGATCTCTCCTGAGAGACACAGCCAGAATACAGCAAATACAGAGGTGAATGCCAGCAGCAAACCACTGAACTGAGAATAGGACCCCCGTTGAAGGAATCAGAGAAAGAACGGGAAGAGCTTGAAGGGGCTCGAGACCCCATATGTACAACAATGCCAAGCAACCAGAGCTTCCAGGGACTAAGCCACTACCCAAAGACTATACATGGACTGACCTTGGGCTCCAACCTCATAGGTAGCAATGAATAGCCTAGTGAGAGCACCAGTGGAAGGGGAAACCTTGGTCCTGCCAAGACTGAACCCCCAGGGAACTAGATTGTTGGGGGGAGGGCGGTAATGGGGGGAGGATGGGGAGGGGAACACTCATATAGAAGGGGAGGGAGAGGTTGGCAGGGAAACCTGAAAAGGGAATAACAATCGAAATGTAAATAAGAAATACTCAAGTTAATAAAGAAAGAAAAAAAAAGAAGGGAGTGAAACAAGCCCATCCACATTAGCCACATAATAAACACATGGCATGGCGGATTGAAGGAGATGCCCCTATATTCCTGTGCATATGCATACTTTGTCCCTAGTTCCTGGTGTTGTTTGCAGAGACTTAGGAATACAGCCTTGCTGGAGGAAGTGTGTCACAGGATACATGCTTTGACAGTGTAAAGACCTGTACCACTCCAGGTCTGCCCTCTCTGTTTTTCTGCATATGGTTAGAGATGTGAGCCTTCAGCTTCTGCTCCAGCCACCATGCCTGCTATTGGCTGCCACGTTTCCCCAGCTCCAGCCACCATGCCTGCTATTGGCTGCCACGTTTCCCCAGCTCCAGCCACCATGCCCGCTATTGGCTGCCATGTTTCCCTAACTCTAATGAACTCTTATCATTCTGGAACCATAAGACAATAGACAAACTCTTCCTTCTATAAGTTCCCTTGGCCATGGTGCTGTATCATAGCAATAGGATAGTTTCAAATATAAAAATTGGGGTTGGGGATTTAGCTCAGTTGTAGAGCGCTTGCCTAGGAAGCGCAAGGCCCTGGGTTCGGTCCCCAGCTCCGGAAAAAAGAACCAAAAAAAAAAAAAAAAAAAAAAAAGATTGTACGAGAAGTGTGAGGTATTGTTATTTCAGACCTAGACATGTGGGCTTTGTTGTTATTATTATTGTTGTTTTTGGAAGAATGTGAAAGGCTATGACATTATCAATTAAAAGTCAGTGCTGGAGAGATGGTTCAGCAACTCTTACAGAGGACCCAGGTTCAATTCTCAGCTCCTGACTGGCAGCTCATAACTGTCTATAATTCTAGTACCAATTCCAGAGGATCCTACATGTACATGTAGGCCAAACACCAAATGTATGTTTAAAAATGAATAAATTATTAGAAGAAGAAATCAATTGAACAGTGTAAGTAGTATTTAATTGACTCTCCTAGTAGGCATTTGGAAGACAGTCGTGTTAAGAGCTATGTGGACTGTGAAGGCCCAGCCCAAGAGTTCTCATAACGGAAGAATATTAACAACCAAATAGAGATTGTTCCTATGATATTTTGGCAAAAAAGAGATAAAATGAGAGTGATGCTTTCTGCCTTTATCCATTGAATATAATTTTGGCTAGATTTAAAAAGTAATGAACTTTCATCATGATTTGTCCAAACCTCCTAGTCCAATAGGTGGAACCTGGGTCACTCATTCAATCCTATGCATAGTCTGTCCAACACTGCCTATGCTGCCCCAAACTCTAGGCTTCTTCAAAAACCCGACC